>NC_084996.1:1781939-2031939 GCF_963854185.1 Sardina pilchardus | reverse complement strand
TGATCGCGTGGCGGCGACATCAAAGCGTGTCGCAACTCTCTCTGCTCTCTCTATGGCTCTGCCACACACAAGAAGCAGACCCGTACCACACACAATACGCGGACCCGTATTGCAGATCCGTACGACACACAAGAAGCGGACCTGTACGGGTTCGCTTACTGTGTGTGGTACGGATCTGCAATACAGTTCCGCCTCTTATGTGTGGTACGGGTCCGCTTATAGGGCTCGGGATCATGACGTGAAAACTTTGCGGGCACAGCACAGCAAATACTATATTTCTGCTTCTTGTCTTCTGCATCTGAATGAATGGACATCACGTTCAGTGCGCTACCAACATGGCGGCAATATTCCTAGAATGCAAGTCGTGTGCCCGAGCCCTATTGTGTGTGGTACGGATCTGCAATGCGGTTCCGCCTCTTATGTGTGGTACGGGTCCGCTTCTTGTGTGTGGTACGGATCTGCAATGCAGGTCCCATATCACATATGACTTTAAGCAGACATTCACATCCCCAACTGGTCACCACTATAAAAAACTTTGCAGAAGAATTAAGGATGATTATCACAATTTTATGACTTTATAAACCTCATGGTTTAGATATAAAATATAACCTAGACATTCTCTGATAACTTTAATTATATTTTGTGTAGGCCTACTTTGTTTGCTTGTTTGTTTGCTTTGTTTGCTTCCCAGCATGCATTGCAAATATTAGTTTTGAATTTTTAAACAATGTGGTTGGGATATTTTAGCTTATAGGCTAACCTACTCCACTGATGTTTTGAACAACAACATTACCAGATATGACCATTGACTTAGTAATTTATTAGGGGGGAAATACACCGTAGTCGTGAAAGTATTAGACCTAACCGGGTATAAATACCCAGCTAACTCTTCTAAATTTTAATCATCCGGACGTGATCATCAATCTCCAAGCCGCACCCACAGGTAAGCTAAATAAATGTGTGAAATAAAATTCTAGACGTAAACTTAATTGCAAATCATTAATGTATGCCAATTACTGCTTACCAACGTTGACAGCTGTTTCACTCACATAAATAGTATCCTAACGCCACACGCTCGTGACAGATTGACTTGGGTGATCTCCATGGCGCAAATGCTAAACGGTGAACTGGTAGTTGGGTGAAATTCGAATTTTCCTCTTTTTACGTCGCAGTGACAAAATACGTTTTTTTAAAAAGCTCTGAATCATCGCCGGGACGTTATCTTGTTTGTTGGGAGCAGTCTCAGCCCTTATTGCCACCAGATCAGTTAAACGGATCCAAAACAATTTTGGACCGATGTGCGTTTGGACGGCGGATCAGGTCCACTATTCAGATCCGTGCCGGATGTCGTGGTAGGTGTGTTTTGCTATCTGGGACGGACCTGGACGAGTGCAAGTTCATATCTGCCGCAAATCCGTCAAACAGATCCAAAACAATTTTGGACCGATGTGCGTTTGGACGCCAGATCAGGTCCATTATAAAGATCCGTGCCGAATGTTGTGGTACATGTGGCCCAGTTCCGTCCCAGTGCAGTTTTGCTATCTGGGTTACTGGAAAGGTGGTGCTGAATCCAGCAATACCAACTACAGTATGGGAATATAACATGACTAATCAGGGTGTTCTATAACTAAATGTATGAGGTGTCCAAAATGAAAGAAAACAGAACACTGACAAAAGTGGTGAAAATAATGTTGATGAATGAATTTTGCCTACAAAATAGAATACATGAGGCTGGATTCAGCAAAAACTTCTGTATAAATATAGATTGTTTTGCATGTTCGCCTTTTTCCTGCTGTAGGTCTGGTAAGGGGGGGCAAGTTGGTCCCACTGGCCCCCACGGGGTGAAGGGTATGAAGGGCAGCATCATACCCCCCAGTACACCCCACTATGCCCTCCCACACACACACGCTACTAGACTTATGGGGTATTTTTTTGTAGCCTTGGTCCCAGAGGTTAAGAAAAACAAGAAACAGGAAATAAGCTAATTCCCACTGTAACTGGTAGACCACCAAGTAAATTACCATCAAAATGATTGGGGTTTCTGGATGTGTGTACACATAATACATTTTGTTCTGTACCATGAAGGGAAAACATACTCAACGATATACTGTAAACCGTATTGTCTGAAGGGTTAGACCCTCAGGTTAATGCTTATGCAATCAATCTCTGAGGTAAAAAGTTCCCTCCCACGTTTGTCAACTTTCGGTTTCAAACAAGTTTGTTTGGCTTTATTTGTGACAATAAACTAGTAGATAGACCAAGAGAAGTCCATTATATGCTGGAATGATCATGAAATACCAAGCACACTTTTATAAAGTTAAAAGTTTATGCCGGTTTTGTTCGGGCCTTGTATAATACATATTCATTCATGTCTCCAGAACTATCACACTGGATCATCATTATCAGGCTCAATAAGTGGGAATAGTCCATGTCCATATGACATGTGTTCATATATGTAACATAGACGGTCGCCATCCATATTGACATAACACATAAAACAATCATGAATAACTCACCTTCCAGTCAGTGATGTACTCTGGATTGAACTTTGGACTGCAGCAATGTAGCTCTGCTCTTTCACACACACACACACACACACACACACACACACACACACACACACACACACACACACACACACACACACACACACACACACACACACACACACACACACACACACACACTCCCTTATCTATGAAATTTATATCACCTCCATATAATTTCCAGCTGGCAGCCTTGAGCATGCACCGAAGCAACAAAGTTACATATGAGAGACACTCTGTACGTATGTGTTTGTTTGATTGACCATCTAAATTGTTTGATAAAATATGCCTCTCATTATATCACATATACATTACATTAAATGATTAGGAATTATTGTATGTGTGAGTGTGTGCCCTGCAAGGCCCACTACGCCGCCTTCTCTGTGGGGAGCCCTGCGAGGCCTATGGAAGGTGTGGTAAAGCCGGGCATGTCGGCTCCTCTGGCCCCCATGGGGTGAAGGGTATGAAGGGAAGCATGGGGGCCCCTGGGGAGCCCTGCAAGGCCCACTACGCCGCCTTCTCTGTGGGGAGCCCTGCAAGGCCCACTACTCCGCCTTCTCTGTGGGGAGCCCTGCAAGGCCCACTACTCCGCCTTCTCTGTGGGGAGCCCTGCAAGGCCCACTACACCGCCTTCTCTGTGGGGAGCCCTGCAAGGCCCACTACGCCGCCTTCTCTGTGGGGAGCCCTGCAAGGCCCACTACTCCGCCTTCTTCCTGGGGAGCCCTGCAAGGCCCACTACTCCGCCTTCTCTGTGGGGAGCCCTGCAAGGCCCACTACGCCGCCTTCTCTGTGGGGAGCCCTGCAAGGCCCACTACTCCGCCTTCTCTGTGGGGAGCCCTGCAAGGCCCACTACGCCGCCTTCTCTGTGGGGAGCCCTGCAAGGCCCACTACTCCGCCTTCTCTGTGGGGAGCAAGAAGGCCCTGCACAGCAGCAACTACTACCAGACGCTGGTCTTTGACACGGAGCTCGTCAACCTCTACAACCACTTCAACATGTTCACCGGAAAGTTCTTCTGCTACGTGCCCGGAGTCTACTTCTTCAGCCTCAACGTGCACACCTGGAACCAGGTACGCTTACACTTCTGTTCTAGGTGCAGAACCAGGTGAGCTCCATTCTAGTTCTGTTCTAAGTACAGAATCAGCTCAGACTGCGTTTAGTTCTGTTCTAAGCAGGTGAGTATTCTTCTAGGCCTTTACACAGACAGATGTCTATATTGCATTATCAGCTCATTCATGAGGATCTGTCACATATTCATAACATATAATAATGGCTGAGGGAACTATAACTGCTACTGAGTCATTATAATTACAATCAATCTTACATAAGAAACAAAACATAAGCAGCATAAAGCATTTTGACGTTTGAAGCTCCTCATTTTCCACCAATTTACCTCTTTCTCTCGTTCTCTCTCTCCCTCCCTCTTTGTGTCTCTCCATCTTCATCACTCTCTCTCTCTTTCTCTCCCTCTCCCTCTCCCCCTCCCTCTCCCTCGGTGTGCAGAAGGAGACGTACCTGCACCTGATGAAGAATGAGCAGGAGGCGGCCATCTTGTACGCCCAGCCGAGTGACCGGTCCATCATGCAGAGCCAGAGCCTGCTGCTGCAGCTGGCACGTGATGACCAGGTGTGGGTGCGCCTCTACAAGGGTGTGCACGTGATGACCAGGTGTGGGTGCGTGTGATGACCAGGTGTGGGTGCGCGTGATGACCAGGTGTGGGTGCGCCTCTACAAGGTTAGCGCGAGATGACCAGGTGTGGGTGCGCGTGATGACCAGATGTGGGTGCGCCTCTACAAGGTTAGCGCGTGATGACCAGGTGTGGGTGCGCCTCTACAAGGTTAGCGCGAGATGACCAGGTGTGGGTGCGCCTCTACAAGGTTAGCGCGTGATGACCAGGTGTGGGTGCGCGTGATGACCAGGTGTGGGTGCGCGTGATGACCAGGTGTGGGTGCGCCTCTACAAGGTTAGCGCGAGATGACCAGGTGTGGGTGCGCGTGATGACCAGATGTGGGTGCGCCTCTACAAGGTTAGCGTGTGATGACCAGGTGTGGGTGCACCTCTACAAGGGCGAGCGCGAGAACGCCGTCTTCAGCGATGACTTTGACACCTACATCACCTTCAGCGGACACCTCATCAAGGCACAGAGTGAAGGATAGGACTGGCCCGTCGCCATGGACACGGCCAATGGGCTGCCTTAGCCCACGTGATGTCAGCTGCCATTCACACTGTGTATCATACGCATCACTGCCTTACGGTTCAATGACGTATTTGAGTTTTTCAAATCATAACTTTATTTCTCTGTATTCTGTACTGTTTATTTAAATAGAGTGACACTGGTCTTTGGGACAGGCATGTTGGAGTAGCAGAATCATGAGTATTGAACAGCAGACGTACTAATGCCTGATCAGGTGGGGATCCATTTATTGATTTAGCAGAATAGCCGATCCAGGGCAAGTTACAGTGCAGTTAAGGTGGAGATCCATTTATTGATTCACAGTGCAATTGTGCATCACTAGTGTGCTGATCGGGTTTGGAGTCTTGGTGTCAGACCACCTTCTCCCATCTGCATACACTCACACACACAACACACACACCACACACACACACAATCCTGTGCTGTTGGAGTACATCGCCGTCAGTGTTGGGAAGGATACTTTCAAAATGTATTCCGTTACAGAATACAAAATACATGCCCAAAAATGTCCTTAACCTTGAGAGAAACGATGAGAAACACACAGATAAGGCTTAGTCCAGGTGTGTGCCTGTGTGTGAGAGTGTATGTCTGTGTGTGTGTGTGAGAGAGTGTGTCTGTGTGTGCGAGAGAGAACGTGTCTGTGACAGTTTGTGTAGCACCCAGTATCTTAAAACTGGCCAGACAAAGGGCGCCATCTACTGGCAAATTTAAACACCAGCACAAGATGGAGGCTACCCAGCACCTTTCTGCAGATGGATTCATTGGGTGCCTCTCATTATGCCTCCTCGATCCTCGATGCTCGATCCTCGAGGGGCGTTCCCACTGATCTATAACTAACACTGGATAGACTATAACATTGTTTCCCCCCCATCATTCTTTATGTAGATCAGTGAGGATCGAGGCATCGAGGAGCGAGGGAGGACGTATAAACGCTACATGAAACGCACCCATAGACTTTTGCTGTTACAAAATATGCAAAACACAGCACGCACACACACACAGACACACACACAGACACACACACACACACACACAGACACACACACACCAGCAGTGGAGATAGTCTGTATGTCTACTCACTACAGTTTGCTTTATTATGAGGAACTCTAGATGCAATTACAGGATTCAGTAACTGGATCTAGTCACCATGAGAGATATAACAGCATTAATTGTTATACTAGACAGATATTTAGACATGGCAAGACAATTGTTTAGATACCATTAGACATGGATATGGCTAATGGTCCCATACAATGATGACCTCTGCCAGGTATGCAGTACTGAGCCAACAGGCTACAGCACATCAAACACTAACAATCATATCAAACAATAGCATTATATGATCATAATTTACACTGATGCCAATCAACATTAAAACTGCATCAGACAATTTTGTTGCATGATCATAATTCCACTGGTCAAAACATTAAAACCCACAAAAAACAATAACATTTTAAATCAACACTAAATCCATGTGATCATAATCATTATCATGTTAAAAAGCAACAAAATGTCAAATACTTTCCCTGACATACAGTACAGTTCTCTGACAGATACCACAGTTCTCTGATTAAAAATGTACTGTATTTTGGTAATTAAACATGCAAAGTGCCTGTGTCTTGAACTGCATTTGAACACTAATGTTTAACTATAAGCTGTGAATAAAAGGCTTAATAAACATTTGCTCATATACAGTATCAGATGTATTTATCCAGACTCTCTATAGCATCTACTTTGCTGTAAATCTTCCAATCTGCCACTTCCGACTCCAGTTCACTTTCGTGGTATGCTTGCAGCTCAGTCTGAAATCGCCACACAAACCACTTCCAGTAAGGCAGCTCAGAGTTGTCAGGAGTGATGCTCCATTGAGCATACTCTCCTCCTGCTGACCAATAGTTCTTATAAGGGGTCTACTCTTCGGGAGAACTTTCAAATGTGTTATCACTTATGACTAAGGTGGTGCAGAAATCAAGGGTGAGCTTCTCACTAATCTTGAGATGCCACCCAGTGATTCCATCTACTCGGTGGAAAGAAACCATGTGATCACCATCATGATCCTCCATTGTGTTGGTACAGATGGCTTTACAGAAGGGGCACTGCTTCCAGCAGCACTGGCAGAAGTGTTTCATCAGAATCTCATCAGGCCTTTTCCTGAACATCACTGACAATTTGTGGCCCAAAAGACAGGAACATCAGGAGGTGTAGGAAGTCTGCACTATAATTCCTACAACACTGCATTTACAGTTTTCCCTAACGATATTGTCCTATGGTCAAAATTTCTACTTTAATTTCATTTTTCCCCTTTATACTATGCAGTGCTGTCTTTTCCTTTCTGTAGCACAATGATAGGGTCTGTCAACAAATTACAGTAAAAAAAGAGTAAAAGCGTAAATGTGAATATTGTTGATCCAACTCCCACATACTGTACACTAAGGTGTAACCTACAATTTACAAAAAATGTCTTTTACAAATTTTAGCCATAGTTTACATCAGAACATCCCTCCAGAGTACACTGTTATACTGACAACATGACTAAGCCATTTGACTGTCTTGTCCATACATGATGACACAAGGACTTGATACTCTGATGTACTGACATGTTCATTGACACAAATATTTAGTTTTGAGAGATGGACTAAGGATTTTGAGCAAGAAACTGGCTTTTGCAGGTAATCCATGGTGTTTTGCTATTTGTACAAATAGTTAAGCACTTTTCCTCTGTCGCACACACGCTATTTGATTATTCAGCAAATAACAGACAAGGTAGAATATGTTGCATGATTTAATGAAAGTATGATGTATTGCGACATTGAAGCAAGTCAAATTTGTAGTTTCTGATGTCTCATTTCATGGAACTACAGATACACTACCCCACCTCGTAAAGTTACATAGTGCGGTTATAGCCCATAGAGGGCCGCGAAGTGAAAGAAGTGCCGTTCACCCTGTTACGAGTTGATGAACCGCTGAAATGATTTTGGAAACATTATTTTAAAGAAATTATAAACAAAATATATTAATCTAAAGCAATGCATAACCATGAAATTGAATAAACATGACTTGCGTGCACAAGAGTCAACGTTTCCAGTAGGCTAGAGATGAATATATTTTGTTTATAATTTCCTAGTTACTGAAATGTTGTCAAGATATTATGTTTTGATTCTAAAAGTGAAAAGGATAGAAATGTGTAGTTTATGTTACATTTGTATTATTTGAGCCAATGAGAATTGAGCTAGAGGTCAAGGGTAATCAGGAAATAAGAAACAACACCAGGGAGAAGGAAGAGAGAATGACTGCTGAGCGGAAAAGGTTTACTGCAGCCTAACACAAATTATAGCCTTTGTGTTTAGTGGGTAAAACGCTTACTTAAACATTACTGCTAGACGGTGAAGTTGTGTTGGAAGTGAAAACTTCGAGACGAGAATTTCCCACGAGTATAAAGCCTTCAGCTAGTCAGCAAGACCTAGCTAGCTGCTAGCACGATGCCACTTGTCAATGACTTTGCGTGAGATAACCTGCACGGCCACTTATCCTCGGAACCTCCACGAGTCTCGCTGAAGACGTCTGTCCATCTGGTCCATCCATTACATCTAGCATACACCTGAGTTTTACTTTGTTGCGCTACTGGAGCTATGTGCTGGAGTGGCGTGAAAGAGCCGTTTTGGTTTTTAGGCTTCAACGCACACTAGCAACGTTACAGGCCTGCCATACAAACTCTGACAACTGGTTGGGTAGCCTACTCATTTTTTATTTATTTACTTAATAACTGCCAGCCATAGTATAGGGTTTGGTATTTTATTTTAATGAAAGAGAAAACCATTGTTTGCTTGGATGTTGGTTGTATTACATTTGATACCTGAAACTGAAAGTTAGCCTATTGAAAACTATTGAAGATTGAGTGTAATGCATGTGTGATGAATGTGTAAATAAGAGTAAATAGAATTTGCATATAATTGTGGGATCACTAAGCTAAGTGGTTGTATTTCACATAGAGGTAATGAATGAACACTTGGATTAATTTGTTTATTTGATATTTTAAAGAACTCAGGATAGCTACCCATGGCAACGAGGCGCTACAATGTATTATGGTTTTGCAAGATTCATTGCTGAAATAAACTCTTTAAAGTCATAACTTGAGTATGGTGTTTGTTGTTATTATACTTGAAATTAGACTCAATGTTCAGGAAATGTAAAATGTACAGAAATGAAACCTACATGACAGTGTAATGACACTTCATGACATGTTCAGGAAACATCTCAGATGGTTCACTGTACTTCAAAGTACAGTGAGGTCAAAGGTAAGTATTCATGACACTGTCAGAAATCTATTTTGGTCAGTAATAGTTCTTTGTGACAGCTTAATGACAGGTCAAAATTTTACCACTGTAGTTGAGGTCAAGAAAAGTATTCATGACCAATTTATAATGGTGTCATGACAGTCACTTGTTCAGGCTCATCACTTAAAAAACCTAGAAGATAAGTCAGGCCAAACACAGTTATGTCAAGTTGTCATGACAATATAGTAAACGGATTACATTTTCTTGCCTAATGTCAAGTTGTCATGACAAAGATGGCGTCAAATAATGTCATCTTGCCTAATGTCAAGTTGTCATAATGATGACGCTCAAACAATGTCAACTTGACATAACAAAAACCGAATGACACATTATGATAACAGTCATAAATGTCAATAATGTGTCATTAATGTGCATGACATGTGTCATGTCATTCTTATGACGGTTACATGACACTAGAGATGTAACGATTAGGCTACCGGTGTGACGGTAAACCATGATAAAAATGTTAACGATAACAATTACCGTGTTCATTTCGAATATCATTATTATCACGGTTGATACTACGGTGTGGTAACCGCGTGCTTAATTCTTCCCAGCTTCATCCGAGCCTGCTTTTGATACAAGCTGGTATGAAACAAAACTTTACCTTACTAATTCTGTTGTCTAATTGATGGATTTAACCATGATTCGGATAAGGCTACACCTGCTTTTAAAGGGCGCAACATTTTCACCCCAAAACGTGCACTGTATCATGTAGCCACTCTGCGTCTTTTTATGTAGGCTTACACGTTCACATTAAATCTAGGCTATTCCACTAACGTTATCAGGAGAATGCCGTGAAGTGTTATGTTGAGCGCTGGGTGTCACTCATTGGATATAACAGATATACCAAACTCCAAATCATAAGTTAAGCAGCCAATTTAACATTTCCAACCGAGGAAGAAGTGAGCACAATGCCACAGTAACCTACCTACAGTACAGTAGGCTATGGAATTTAGTTCATTTAGGCCTAGTGTTTAATTCAATTTCCGAAAAAAGCTACACAGCCTATTGGCAAACTTTTACACGTTGAGAGAGTTCCATCTACTGTAGGTAACTATCCCGTTAGCTCACGCGTCATGTTTATCATTAATAGGCCTACAGTAGCCTAGTGCTCACCAAATCATAGAAGTTAACATTGCAAGACACTTATCTTTTCTATGATCCCAGCAATATTTTCTTTGAGTTGTTAATTTTTTGAACATTCATTTTATTCAATGAAAACAGATATCCTTGAACTATGCGTGGCTACTTTCTAAAACCGAATGAAAAGGTTAATATAATTACTTCACGTATCTCTTAAAGTGACAGGCACTCAATTAGACTACACAACACCCCTGTAATGTCATTAAAGACAAGTGTAATAGTTTAAAAATCAATATGAAGCATTTAAATTACTGAATATTTTTAGCTATAAGTAATTATGCAGATCCTAACATATTATAAACTATTAGCAAAATATATAAAGTTTATGAATTCAAAATATTCAAAATATGCAATAGAAACAAGACAAGCCATTTTCTGTGTGTGTGGAGGGTTGAGCAAAGACAAGGATTGCCATTGCTGTGAATGATCGGTATCCTGCTGAAGGCAATAAGGGTTTGCCTATATTTTTAATGTAATAAACACGGTCACACTTTTTTTTAAAATACCGTGATAATACCGAAAACCGTGATAATTTTGGTCACTATAACCATGGGGTTAAATTTTCATACCGTTACATCCCTACATGACACCTTAATGTAGACCCCTTCAAATAAAGTGTTACCGAAGTATCTTAATTATGGCATAATGGCTAATGGTCTCATACAATCACTACCTCTGTCAGATATGCTGTCCTGAGCCATTTTTAGGCTACAACACCTCAAACACTAACAATCATATCAAACAATAGCATTATATGATCACAATTTACACAGATGCCAAATCAACATTAAAACCGCATCAGACAATATTGTTGTATGATCATTATTCCACTGATGTCAATTCAACATTAAAACCACATAAAACACTAACATTTTAAATCAACACTAAATCCATGTGATCATAATCATTATCATGTAAAAAAAAGAAACAACATTTTGAATATTTTCCCTGACATACAGTTATCCGACATGGATCACAATCAAAAATGTATTTTGGTCATTAAAAATGCAAAGTGCCGTTGTCTTGAACTACTGTTGGACACTAATGTTTACTATAACGTGAATAAAGGGCTTAATGAATCCATTCTACATTTGCTCCTTCAGATATGCAGAGACTTAATAGCATAATCTTTGCTGTAATTCTTCCAATCTCCTACTTCTGGTACCATTTCTCTTTTGTAGTGGTCTTCCAGCTCAGTCCGAAATCGCCACACAAACCACTTCCAGTAAGGCAGCTCAGAATTGTCAGGAGTGATGCTCCAATCAGCGTACTTTCCTCCAGCTGATCGGTAGCTCTTATAAGGGATATACCCTCTGGTATAGCTTTGAAAGTTTTTGTCACTTACGACTAAGGTGGTGCAGAAATCAAGACTGAATTTACCCTCGTTCTTAAACCCCTTGATTCCAGATACTCGGTGGAAAGGAACCATGTGATCGACATCATGCTCCTCTATTGTGTTAGTGCAGATGGCTCCACAGAAGGGACACTGCTTCCAGCAGCACTGGCAGAAGTGTTTAATCATAATCTTGTCAGGCCTCTCCCTGAACATCTCCATGTTGAGGTCATCCAGCCTGTGGAGGTCACTTTTCAGCTTATCTGTGACAAGAGGGAGTTCCCTCTTAATGATGTCTGCTAGAAGATCAAAGTCGTTGACATTCTCACCACTGAGATCTGTGCATCTGTTCTCCAGTACATCTGAGAGGCTGTCGGAGAAACTCTGCAGCCACAACTCTGCATTTCCTTCATTAGCTTTAACCTCCTGTGTAGCTCTTGCTGCTGCATTGACAACAATTTGTTTTAATTCCTTTATGTGATTTTTGATCATGATGAAAATGTTGGGCTCGCCTGTTGTGGTACATTTGCTCATGTATTTCTCAACCTCGTCTACAATGAACCATTCAAAATGTTCTCTGGGATCCTCAATGTAGGTCATGTACTTCTCAAAGTCCTCCTCCTCCGCCAGTAACTTCAGAATGTGTTTTTCCATGTTAGATCTGTTCCCTTTGAATGCTGGGATTTTCTCCTTCATTTCTCCTGCTATATCAGTAGCGGTTCTGTTGTAAGCCTTTCTCAGAATGGACTCCATTAATTCATTACAAATTAAGTCACCAAGCACAGCAGCAGACGTTGCTCCTGTACAGTACTGTATATCTGGAAGACTTTGTAGTACTCTGGCTTCTTTTTCTCTAGGTATACTGTATGTGAGGATCATTTGCTTCCCTGAATGTTTTGTGAAGTTCAATAAACTTCTCAACTGCACGCTCACACACATACAGTGACAGATCCACCTTAAACTCTTTCTTGAAATCAAACTGAGTTTGAGCTGGTTTGTATTCCTTCACAAGTGTCGTGACTAGATGCACTATTTCCTGAATGTAACTTGGATTGTAGCCAGTCACCTTAACTGGTTTTGATTTCACCAACCTATCAGCCTGCTTGGTGATATCATTGATGAGTTCCTTTATTGAATTGTTATCTTTCTGTGATAATTGTTTGTCTCCAAGGAATTTATCTCGGATTTTACCACCAAAACCTCTGGTCACTGTCACATAATCGGTGTAATCACCTACCCGATTTATTGATTTGTATTTTTTACCATTCTCACAGTCTTGCACCAAGCCATGTTCAAAGATTTCATAGTGGATGTTGAGCATATTTTCTCTTATGTTGATGTCGCTGATGGGGGTGGTATTGCTTTTCAACTCAGACCCACTCAACTGAGACCCAGTCTTTCCACATGGAGTCAAATTCCTCCTTCAAATCCCTCTCATTGACTCCCTTCTGTTTTAGCCTCAAGGCTAATTCTTTGCTTTTTTCAAAAAGCTTCTTCTCATGGTCCTCCTTCTTCTCATCCAACTTCTTCCAAGCGTCCCTTTGTGAAATAACATTGCTTAATTTTGTTCTTGCCTTTTCTACAAGGTCTCCATGCAATTCCTTAATTTTTAATTCAAAGTGGATCTTCCACTGAATCAAGATGTCTCTTAATTTGTCATTGTCAAAGTACTGATTCATTTCTTTTTGTACATTTTGAAGGGTCTCTCTAATGTTTTCAACAAGAAGACCTTTATCCACAGTATGCAGTCTGTAGTTGTTAATTGTTGTAAGCAGCTGGTCCTCAATTGTCAGCATTTCACTTCTAAGAATCCAGGTCCATTTCCCATACTCCTCCTCTAGTGACCTGTATGCTGTAATCTCCAGAGTGTTTTTGAAGCTGAACACAAAGTCCTCATTCAACAGAGCATTCCAGAGGTCTTCAATACGAGTTTTTAATTCATTCAGTGTGGAACCACTGGATTTTGAGGCATGTGAAAGAATAGTTTTCTTCATCTCTTGAACATTCTCACTGTAGGATGGGTTTGGTGGGGCCATGGGTGGGCTGCCCTCCCACAACTGTGCAAAGTATTTCACATCAGTCTCTATGTCAAAGGCAATAACATCACTGAAACACTCTGCATCACACACTTCCTGCTCAGCAGCCAACTTTGTCATCTCATTCAGTTTCTCCTGCAAACGTCTCCTTCCCTCCATGTTTTTCTCTCCAGCTGTGACATCTGTCACATTCTGATGCACAAACATGCAGCTAGGGTTCAGTCTGACTTTCTTCATCCTCAGGAAGGCCTGCACAACTATCTGAAGGATGTCCTGCATCTCAGCAGGGTTCTCTCCAAAGATGTTGATCAGGGTCATATTTCCAAGACCAACTACAAATGTAGCAAGCTCATTATCATGGTGGACTATGGCTTTCCCAGCTAGTTCTAGAGCTCTAAGTCCCTCAGTGTCCACAACCAGAATGTAGTCAAACTTCAGCTCTGCTTTCATCTCCTCTGACACTCTGACCAGCTGCATGAAAGCTCCTCTGGTGCATCTGCCAGCACTGACTGCAAACTGGAGTCCAAACATGGCGTTCAGCATGGTGGATTTCCCAGAGCTCTGGATCCCCAAAACGGACAGCACAAAGACTCTCTTGTCTCCAAGTATCTTGATGAGTTCATCTAGAACAGCAATAACCCAGATCAGAGGAACATGAGCAGCATCTCCATCCATCAGCTCCATTGGGTGACCAGAGATCATCAACTCTGCTGCCATTTTAGGAAGGTCAGATACATTTTTGTCAATGTTTCTTGCTCTCTTTGCCACACAAACTGATTCATAAACCTGACCAATTTCTCTGAAAATATGCTCAAGGCCAAAGGTTGCTGCATTTAGTCTGACAGATACTTCTTCCAGTTGTTGTTGTTGAACCCCCAGTTCATCTGATTTAACATGTGTCCTTTTATAATCCAAGACCATGCCCCATTTCCTGTCATACTCCTGATAGAGGGCATGGAGGTTGTCTGAAGTGAAGTCATCCAATTTACTACTAACCCACCTGAGAAAGTACTGTTTCTCAGTGACTGGCAGTGACCTTAGCTGTCCAATAAACAGCTTTGTAAGCTCACTAGATCCTTTAGCCCTCTGCTTTTGTCTGATTGCTCTCATTTCCTCCCGTTTTTTGCTTTGATTAGTCTCTATATTTCCTCCTCTGAGACGATGTAATTGTTTATTCTTCTGACTCCAGTCAAGCCACATTTTCCCCTGACAGGGCAGAAATGCTTCCTTCATTGTTGATGGGTCGGTTCCCTCCAGCAGCTGCATTATCTTGACAGCAGCATTCAGACCTCTTCTGCAGTCCTCATTCTCAGTGTCCACTTTGATCCCTGGGTAAAGTGTCATATTCTCAAGTTTGAAGCAGCGAGACTGAGAGTGCGTTGACAGATTCTGTCTGATTACTGCTCTTAGTTCTGCTGATACATCTGACTGATTTCTGTTCTTTAATCCTAGTTTATATTTACCCTCCCCAATCTCACTAATGGGATCCTCATCTTCAGTGACAATATAGATCACAGGTTTGGAAGATGTCTCTGCCATCGTGATATCCAGTTTAAGTAAAAGAACAACATTTATTGTGGCCATGTCAGTCACGATGTCCCTCTGAACATGATTGGCTCCTGCATCACCATGGAGATTACAGAAAGCAACACAGTCAGTAAATAGATCATCTCTTCTCCCAGAGGGGCAGTACCAGGCAATCTCCACCACTCCATCCAGTAGTAGTCTGGTTCTGCTGCTGCCTGGACAGTTCCTGTGGAAGAATGTGTTGTGCTTCTCATTAATCAGGCTGTTCATCAGCTGAGACTTGGATGAAGACACAGAGCCCAACCTAAAGAAAGCCACCATTGGAGTTTCCGCTTTACAGACTGACTGACTTTTGCTGATGACTTCACCTTTGGTATTAGTCACCTTCCAGCTCTTCTTGATTTGGTGAAATGTCCAGAGTGGAAATTCGATCTCCTGGGTAGAGGGATTGGGCACAAGCAGAGGCAGAGCATACTGACACTGGGAGAGTTTAGTCACCATGAGCTGCTTCAGGAAATGATCTGCACGATGGAACACGGCCATCTGGACATCCATTGGATGGATCTGGGCCAGTCCCATACCACTTCTCCCCTGACCTCTCACAGTGGTTTCCTCTCTCACTGTCGTGTATCTTGCATTGTAATTTCCTGTCAACAGCCTTTGCAGGAACCTGTAAAAGATCTCTTTGTCAGTAATTGCTCCTTGGTGATGCACTGAGTGTGGTGATATTGTAAGGGCATCTGCAGATGTGATTTGTTTATTCAGGTCAAGTCTGACCAAAATGTATTTTTTCATCTCCTCAGTCTCTCTTCTCTCCCTCTCCTCCTTTTCTTTCATTTCTATTCTGAGTCGTTCCTCTGCTTCTTCTTTCATCCTCTTCTCCCTCTCTTGAGTTTGTCTCTCTTGTTCAATTCTCTCCATCACTGCTTTATATTTGACTTCCAGGTCATTTTTATTTCTCTCCATTTCCTCTTTGCTGGGCTGTGCTTCCTCCATTTCTCTTTTAAGTGTTTTGTAACGCTCATTTGAATTTTTTTCTTCTTCCTTTCTTTTTCTCTCTTCCTCTTTGTCTCTTTTCTTTCTCTCCTGTTTCTGTCTCTTCCATTCATCTCGTTCTGTTTTCATCTCTGTAAGCATCTTTTCCTTCTGCTGTTCTTTTTCTTTAATTTCGGTTCTGAATCGCTGCTCTCTTTCCCTGAACTCTTCCTCTCTTCTCTTTCTCTCTTTTTCAGCATTCAGACTTTCTTGCTCCACTGCTTTCTTCATTCTCTCAATCTCTCCTAGCAGGTCTTTCTTTTCTATTGTTATGTTTGCTTTCTCCTGTTTAATTCCATCCATTTCCTGTTTAAGTCTCTCATAGTTTTCATTCCATATTTGCTTTTCTTTATCTCTCTTTTCCTCTTCTTCTTTTCTCTCTCGTTTCTGTGTCTCCCATTCCTCTCGTTCTCCTCTCATCTCCTCACTCATCCTTCTCTTCTCCTCCTCCTTTTCTTTAAGTTCTGCTTTCAGTTGTAGTTCTCTCTTGTTAGATTCCTCCTCTCTCCTCTTCATCTCTGTCTCTTGATGTTGTCTTTCCTGTTTGATTCTCTCAATTTCTGCTTCATGTTTGACTTCTAAGCTGTGTTTCTCTCTCTCCATTTCCTCTTTCCCATGCTGTACTTCCCCAAGTTCTCTTTGAAGCTTGTTATGATGTTCATTCCAATTGTGTTCTTCTTCCTTCCTCTTTGTCTCTTTCTCTTCATCTTTTTTCTCTCTCTCCTGTTTCTGTCTCTCCCATTCATCGCGTTCTCTTTTCATCTCTGTAAGCATCTGTTCTTTCTGCTGTTCTTTTTCCTCCATTTCAGTTCTGAATTGTTGCTCTCTTTCACTGAACTCTTCTTCTCTTCTCCTCCTCTCTTTGTCTGCATTCAGGATTTTTTGCTCCAGTGATTTCTTCATTCTCTCCATCTCTCCCAGCAGATCCATTTTCTCTGCTGTTATTACCTCTTTCTTCTGTTTAATTCCATCCATTTCCTGTTGAAGTCTTTCATAATTTTCATTCCATATTTGCTTTTCTTTCTCCCTCTTTTCTTCCTCTTCTTCTCTTCTCCTCCTCTCTTTGTCTGCATTCTGCCTTTCTTCCTCCATTACCTGCTTCATTCTCCCCATCTCTGCTTTAAATTCCACCTGAAGATCTTCTTTTTGCTTTCTCATGTCCTCCTTTTGTCTAATCAACTCCTCCTCTCTCTCCTTCATCTCCCTCACTCTTTTCTCTTGAAGAGCCCTCTCCATCTCCTGGAACATCCTATTTGTGTAATAACCTCCTCCATTTGCAGCCACCATGGAGTCGATTTTATTCAGGAGAGCAGAAACCTGAGTGTGGTCTTTGGTCTCTTTGTTGTTGAGCACATGGTATCTATTACCACATTGTTCAATGAGGACCCTGAGAAAAGATCCAGGCTTTCCCAGAGACTGTTCAATGGGCTTATTCTCCAGATCATCTCCTCTAGTGAAGAGCACTATTGTGTACTTTATGGCGTTTTCACCAAAAGTGCTTTGAATGATCTCTACTGCTTGTCTCTCCTCTGGAGTAAACCGTCCCACTTGTATCAGCAAGAGGAACACATGTGGGCCTGGTAGTACCAGTGAGATGCAGTTAGTGATTTCTCTCTGGATCTCTTCATTACCACGCTCAGTATCAAACAGCCCTGGAGTGTCAATCACTGTAATCTGCCTCCCGCTTACTTCAGCTGCCTCTCTCTGACACATGCTAGTAACTGATTCAAAATATGCTTTTGCCTCGAACACTCCTCTCCCCAAGATGGTGTTTCCTGTAGCGCTCTTCCCAACTCCAGTCTTCCCCAGCAGCACTATCCGGAGATCATCTGGGTGTTCTCTTAGACCTGAAATTTAACAGGAAGAGAGATAGCATCAGCCTCACAATGTTTATCTGATATTTATATAGCCTGTGACCCTGCACCAGTTTGTTGGGAGTTGCATGTAAACAGTAGTCTGGGGCTCCGTTCTAATCGGAAGGCAGCTGCCTACTGCCTCCCTCCCTAAATAGAGAGCTCTCTAACTAGACATGACCTTAGATTAAACGCGTTGTTTAAAAATGAGCGTAGCACTCTAGAATCTTTGGTTAACACTACAGTATGACGTTAGCAAAAGCCTGACGTTAAACTAAATTAGCCTATGTAAGCTAGCAGGCTAACGGTATAAAATAGTTTCACTGGCAGCTAATATATCAGACCAGGCGTTATTAGTGGGTACAACAATGGTATAACCAGATAGTAAATTGTTTATTTTCAATCTACTTTCCACAAATCCAAGCTAAATAACGTCACACAAATGACATTTCAACAGATTCGGCAGTCATTTACCGATATCGGCAGCCATGTTTGTTTTGTTTTCACAGAGATTCAGACGTGGCCGCGAAGGATTATGGGTAGAAGGCAGCTTGAAGTGTACATCGATGCTGCCTTCAAAATTGACCGTTACTCAGGAATTCTAAGATATCTTAGAAGGCAGCGAAAATTGTTTTTTTCGGTTTCGAACGGCCTTCGCTGCCTTGCTCTCTAGTTAGATATCTTAGAAGGCAGCAGGTTTTCCCGATTCGAACGGAGCCTGGGTGTTCCCATGCTGCCTTCGCTGCTGAGGCAGCCTGGAAACTACCGCCCTAATTTTTGCCTCAGATAGGGGACCAATCACCGAACAGGGGGGAAAGCAAGACGATGATGAACTACAGTATGCACAGACACATTTAATAGACATCCAATGAATGGATCTGGGATTTTTTCAAATACGAAAAAATTAATGTTTGGTTGCCAGACCATTGAGTCTCATTGAGAAGTGGTAGCGCTAGCCAGACTATGTAAACAGGGCAGTGCAAGTGTAATTTTGAGATGTTGACAATGAATGACAAACAAGAAAAACACCAGAAAAGAATAACATGAAAAGTGACTCTATTATGAAAAATGTACAGAGTTATGAAAAAGTTACCTTGTCGAATCTGTGTCTCTCTTAACTGGATCCCCATGATCTCTTCCAAACGAGTCTTATATTTCAGGATTTCTCCCACCTGTTCATTAAGGTATGTGGATGTGCAGAAAGATCCTCCATTTTCTTCTACCACCTGCTCTACTCTCTCCAACAACATTGAGTTTGTGCCATATAAATGATGTCGCCCTCTAAAACTCTCAATAGCTTTCATAGTGGCCTCGTCTAATTCTGCCGTTCTGTGCTCAGGAAGCTGGTTTATGAGAAATATGACGTGTCTGTTGACTCTGGGGCCGAACACTCTCTGGATCTGCTCCATCTCTGCTCTGTCTGCATCAGTGAGGAGGCCGTCGGGGAGGACGAGGAGAAACGCGTGGACTCCAGGATCACAGAGAGACACACAGCGGAGGGCCTCGCGCATCACTTCCTGTTCTGAGAGCTGAGTCCCGCTTAGAGCTGGCAGCTCCACCAGAGTGAGCCGCCGCCCACACACTTCCCCCTCCCTCTTCACACACACAGGGCTGGGTTCTGGAGTCTTCACACACACGGGGCTGGGTTCTGGAGTCTTCTCACACACAGGTTCTGGAGTCCCCTCCCTGTGGCCCAGTAGGAGGGTTGATATGGAGGCCTTCGCTGGTCCATCACTCCCACACACCACCAAGTTCACTGAAAATTAAGTTGTTGAAAAATGTTACATCTTCATGGTCCAAATGACATGAATGTCTAATATCCTGAAAATGTTTGGTGACATTTGGTGATATTTGGGTCAGTCTGTGTCAATCAGATAAGGTTGTTGCTCCAATATCTCATATTTGGTTCAAACCTAGTCTATGTCAAGAATGGCACTCACAACCAAGTATTTCTGTTAAAATCCTACATCTTCATATAATTTTCAGCCCTTGAAATGCAAAATCACATTATCTGAGAAGCAGTGTTTGGGCATTAAAATAATGAAAAGCATTATTCATATGCAGGCCAAACTTTGTAGGATGGAGGACAAACATGTTCTCAGTATGACTGAACAATTAAACATTTGTACAAGGCCATAGATTTGCAGCCGGCTTCCGCTTGTCTATGTACTTCCACTAATTTCTCCCCCTTACAGTACTCCGTCTGGAATAGCTTCTGTCTGAAATAGCTCACAGTGCTCCATCTGGAATAGTTTACAGTACTCCGTCTGGAATAGCTTGTTTCCCCCCTGTTTCCCCCACTCATTTCCCCCCTTACAGTGCTCCGTCTGGAATAGCTTCCGTCTGGAATAGCTCACAGTACTCCGTCTGGAATAGTTTACAGAACTCCGTCTGGAATAGCTTACAGAACTCCGTCTGGAATGCTTACAGTACTCCATCTAGAATAGCTTGTTTCTCCCGTTTACTCTGGCAACAGCACCTCAGACCAACCAGCGAACAGAGGGCGTTCGCGAGAGCGGTCACATTTAAGTTGCAAGCCTATCGTTATCGCTATCGTATCGTGTCCCTCCGTGGATAACATACGTCATTACCAAACGTTAGTGACTGAATTCAAACTTCAGACAAGCATCTACCAACCAGGAAATAAACGTTTGCCAATGGATCTAGGCCAGACTCTCTGCAAAGTCATAAACATGTTTTACCCCATATACCAACTGTAGTCCTATGAACATTAAAAAAGGGCAATCACATTTTGTTTCATCCTTAATATATTCATGTGCATTTTCTGCTTATTGTTAAAGAAATAAAGTATTGCATATGGAGACAAAGAAATGATTGATGCCACTTGCCAAATGATTGATGCTTGACCATTTGAGATGGTGCAGCAAACATTTCCATGGACTTTGTCTGGTTTGACACAGAATGATCCATTTGGGTTCACTTACTGTTTGGACGCCCCCCGTCCACGCTCAAATCACTATCACTGCTTTCCACTGCCGAGGAGAAAAAGAATCATTTAGATTGATAGATATAGATAGACAGACAGAGTATGTGTTCATTATGGATGAAAGTATCCGCACGCATGTTATAGCATTCACACTGCCGAGGAGAAAAAGGATCATTTAGATTGATAGATATAGATAGACAGACAGAGTATGTGTTCATTATGGATGAAAGTATCTGCACGCATGTGTAAGGATCCCAATTCTCAGGCTGATGACATTTCTTTCAATCATAATGTGGACTCTTGATTAGCTATGAAAAATTTCGCTACTACAGCAACTTTGAGTAACCTTTTACCTTTTCACATGAGAAACTAACTTGGAAGCAAGAAATGTAAATACAATGTATTTGTCTTAACTGATTCCCACTGAGGAACACAATGGTCTCTGTCCCGCAGACAATGTAAATGCAGTGTACGTTGTGATGTCGTATTTGATTAGCACTGAAGGAAACAATGAACTCAGTCTCACCCATAGCATCCTCCATGTGATCCCTAAAGGAATAACCCTTAACCTGTCGACCTCCAAACATGTGACTACTCTCAAATGTCCTTAAAGGGACATTGTGTAAGATTTCCAATGGTTTGTTACCAAAATCAACATTTCCCATTCATAAAAGTTGCTAGGTTACGGGGACGCTGGCGACACTAACGCTGCTCCGTCTGGCATGTTTACATTTGATTTTTTGCCATTTTTCGCTATTTAATGTAAATATTAATTATATTACAGTATTGTTGTTTTTAGACAAGACATTTCGTTTTTTGTTTTTGATATTTTTATTGCAATTGCCTTCGTGGCGAACATATTATCTGTGAGCAAGTGCTTGCCCTGTTTGGTTACGAGTTGACGATAGCCTACGTCTGGACCTGCTACAGACAAACAGAACTTAACCTACTTCATTGCTGTCGAAGAGCCTACTTCTTGGTGGGTGGAAGCCTGCTAGTGTCTCTCTCCCTTCCGATCCTGTCTACGCTGGTCTCCTAGTCGGTTGACTGTCCAGCTGCTGGCTTAGTCGGTTGACTGTCCAGCTTGGAGATCGAGGCTTTGTGCTAGCTAGAACTGGTGATTGCAACACTGTTACAACTCCACTCTGGACTGACTGATGCGTCAATCCTGTGTGTCCGAGTTTGTGTTTCGGCCATGGGGGGCTTTCAATATACTGCCCTTGAACTTCGGCGTTTCACCACCACCGACACCATCGACGAAGATGTGCTCCAGCTTTGCCGAGCAGCGGGGATCCTCCGGCGAAAACGATACCGGCACAGGGGCGCACGTCGCTCTCTCACCATCCAACGAGCGACGGAGGAAAGCATTCCTACAATAACATCATCTCCACGGGATCATCTGCCAATTCACCGCGGTTTTCCAGAGCAGCCCGCTCCCGCAATCATCTCTACGCCCAGAAGGAAAGTGATTCGTGAACATCTGATCAACATCCCGACTGTGGCTCCAGTCTCCAAAAGTTCGTCTGCTTCAGCGGTGTCACGTTTGAACTCTGTCATTCCTCCAGAAAAAAGACCTCTGAATATGGCTCTCCTCAACGTGAGATCTCTGTCTAACAAGACGTTTATTCTTAATGATTTTATTTCATCTACTGACCTGGATCTAATGTTTATTACTGAATCCTGGCTGCAAATTAATGATTATAGTAAGCTCATTGAACTGTGTCCTCCGCAGTACGATTGCTTCAACAAACCAAGGGCCAGTGGCCGTGGTGGTGGCTTAGTTTGCGTTTACAGGAATAATTTGAAATGTTATCAGGTACCTTGTGAGGATTTTAGTTCCTTCGAAGCTCTCACTTTTAAGCTTGGTGGTCCCTGTCCTATTGTTTTTGTTACAATTTATCGCCCACCAAAACCAACTGGCCACTTTTTGGCAGAGTTCTCTAACTTTCTCTCCCATCTCATTCTGAAATATGACAGAATTATTCTCTGTGGTGATTTTAATTTCCATGTTGATGACACAACTAATGTTTATGCTACTGAATTTGTTAACAGTGTTACCTCTTTTAATTTCATTCAATATGTGTGTGGGCCAACGCATAACCGAGGCCATACACTGGACCTTGTTTTTACCCTGGGTGTGGAAATATCCTCTGTCAATTGCTTAGATATGACTATTTCTGACCATAAATGTGTAGTTTTCAGCTGTGAACCACCCGTCATTGACAATATTGCACCCCGCTCCTCCCACACACGCATCCTTAATGAGTTGAGCGCCTCAAAATTCTGTGCTTTATTTGATAATGATTGTCCAACCTTATCTGAACATCACTGTACTAATGATCTGACTGAGCATTTTAATTACAGTGCATGCAAATGCACTGTACTGTTCTTCCTAGGCTTCTTCTTCTTCTTCTTATTACAGTGCATGAAAATGCACTGTACTGTTCTTCCTAGGCTTCTTCTTATTATTATTATTACAGTGCATGAAAATGCACTGTACTGTTCTTCCTTTTCTTCTTATTACAGTGCATGAAAATGCACTGTACTGTTCTTCCTAGGCTTTTTCTTATTAGAGTGCATGAAAAATGCACTCTATTGTTATTAGAGTGCATGAAAAATGCACTCTATTGTTATTCCAATTATTAGAGTGCATGAAAAATGCACTCTATTGTTATTAGAGTGCATGAAAAATGCACTCTATTGTTATTCCACTTATTCTTATTAGAGTGCATGAAAAATGCACTCTATTGTTATTCCACTTATTCTTATTAGAGTGCATGAAAAATGCACTCTATTGTTATTCCACTTATTAGAGTGCATGAAAAATGCACTCTATTGTTATTCCACTTATTAGAGTGCATGAAAAATGCACTCTATTGTTATTCCAATTATTAGAGTGCATGAAAAATGCACTCTATTGTTATTCCACTTATTCTTATTAGAGTGCATGAAAAATGCACTCTACTGTTATTCCACTTATTAGAGTGCATGAAAAATGCACTCTATTGTTATTCCAATTATTAGAGTGCATGAAAAATGCACTCTATTGTTATTCCACTTATTACAGTGCATGGAAATGCACTGTATTGTTATTCCTAGGCTTTTTCTTTTTATTATTACAGTGCATGGAAATGCACTGTATTGTTATTCCTAGGCTTTTTACAGTGCATGAAAATGCACTGTACTGTTCTTCCTCGGTCTTCTTCTTCTTCTTATTATTCTTCTTCTAACGCACGCAATTCAGCTTCAACCGCTTAACGTAGAAACTCCATTCAAATTTTGTCGCGTAGGTCTTACTTACGCGATGTGGGCTTTGTATTTTTCAACTTTGTAACTTTTATACTTTTTAAACTATTAGTTAAAAACTATTACAATTTCCCCCATAGACTTAACATTGCTCATTATGACATCACGGCAGCAATTAGAATCTTACGCCAGGTGGCCAGCCACCTGGGCACCAACTGTCAGTTTCTCTCAGGCTCCTCTCTGAAGACTACATATTCTGTTCCCCTGTATCCTCTGCGCACAACAGTATCAAAATAAGTCCTCCTAATTCCATTCAACTTTATATCCATTCATCTTCTTCAAACCATTCACTCATCCACCCATTCTAAACAGTCTGCCTATCAACATCAATTAGACGCTCTACATTCAACTTTTAAACATTCTACTCTGTCTCAGGCTGGCTCTCTTAAGACTAGCCAGTTAAATTGATTACACCTGTATCTGTATCCACTACTCTCAGTAGAGAGCTGTGTCTCTCCATTCTACAAGAATATAAGGCACATTCCATCCAACATTCTTTCCATTCATCTTCTTCAGACCATTCACTCATCCACCCATGTCCAGCTGTGAATACTGTCTATCAACATCTATTAAACAATCTGTCTATCAACATCCATTAAACTCTCTGTCTATCAACATTAATTAGACTATCTACATTCAACTTTTAAATTATTTACTCTGTCTCAGGCTTTAAGAGTACTCTGGCTATCTTAAGACTAGCCAGTTAAATTGATTACACCTGTGTCAACTACTCTCAGAGAGCTGTATCAGTGTCTCTCTTAACAAGAATATAAGGCACATTCCATCCAACCTTCTATCCATTCATCTTCTTCAGACCATTCACTCATCCACCCATTAAACTGTCAATCAATATCTATTAAACAATCTGCCTATCAACATCCATTAAACATTCTGTCTATCAACATTGATTAGACTATCTACATACAACTTTTAAAGTATTTACTGTGGGTCCCTCTCAAGCAGCGTTTATATGTCCTCCCTCGCTCCTCGATCCTCAATGATCTACATAAAGAAAGATAGAAGAAGGGCTAGACTATCCCATTGTTGCCGCTCCATCATTCTTTATGTAGATCAGTGAGGAGCGAGAGAGGACGCGTAAACGCTATATGAGAGGCACCTTCTGTCTCAGGCTTTAAGCATACAATCTCATTAAGACTACAGATCCTGTTTCACTACTTCCTCTGTCCACAACTGTTTCAAAATAAAGGTCCTCACTGCAATAATACACTATTAAATCATTTAACCATTGAAACTACTCAACTATTGAACTGTTCAACCATTCCAACTGTCAGTTATCATCCACTATGCCTCCAGTCAACTACATGAAACCTCCATGTACCTAGCAACCAACATAGCAACCATTAAAATTAAGTGTTTATGACCGTTTCCATAGCAACCAACATGATTATACTGCAGTAACTTCTTGTTTCCTGATAGTGGCCACCATGGATACCCTAGCAACAAATGTTTCAAAATAAAAGTCCTCACTAGCAAGTTAGGTAGTTAGCATGGTTAGCATAGTTAGCATTGTTAGCATAGTTAGCATTTTTAGTATAACTGCAAAAAATCATCAACTAAGTTAGCTAATCAACCTGGTTAGCATTGTTAGCAAATTTAGCATTGTTAGCATAGTTAGCATTTTTAGCAATACTGCTAGAAATCATCGGTTAAGTTAGCTAATCAACCTGGTTAGCATTGTTAGTAAAGTTAGCATTGCTAGCATAATAAGCATTTTTAACGTAACTGCTAGAAATCATTAGCTAAGTTAGCTAATCAACATTTTAACATGAATAGAAATCATTAGTTAAGTTAGAACTGGAACGTTTCATCTTTAAAACGTCTACCTTCACACTATCAACTCTCTGTAAACTATGCAACCACCATGTTTACCCTAGCTACACCTTAGTAACCATATCTACATTATCTATCTATTTTTGCATTTTCATGCACTGGTAATTCCTTGGAATTGCTTTTCTAGTTCTTTTTATTATTTTTATTATTATTATTCTTCCAGGCCCTAATTTGACTTGAACCTCTTATCGTAGGAACTTGGTTCAAACTTTGACACGTAGCTCTTGCATCAAATTTTCAGTCTATTACTTTTCATATTTCTATGACTTTTACTTTTTGAAATATTAAATAAAAACTAAACTTAATTTTGCCATAGACTTAACATTGGCTTTGTGACATCATAATTAGCTTTTAAAGAAATAGAATGGAATCAACTTTGCCAGTGTTCTCTCACTGACTTCAGCAACTTCAATGGAACTTCTTCTCTGTGTGTCTCTCCATTGAACTGGATAGCTCACTTGTCATCCCCACTTTCTTTTGCTTCTTTTTCTTCACTTCCTCTCACTTTCTCTATCACTCTCTCTATTTCTTCCAATTTTGATAACTTTTCAAAACTATATTTAAAATAACACTTTTTATAGCAAAGCAACCACTATAATTACTTAGTAACAACCTAGCAACCACTTCCATAATGACACCCTGGCAACCACCTGAGCAACCAATTTGATTTCCCTAGCAACCAACGTGATTTCCCTAGCAACCAACCTAATAACCACTTTTTATAGAATCGTAACCACTTTATTTAGCCTAGCAACACCTTAGTAATCACTTTAAGTACCCTAGCATAACCCTTGCAATGACTTTCCATGCACTGGTATTTCCTTCAGGAAATGCTTTTCTAGTTTTTATTATTATTATTCTTCCAGGCCCTAATTTGACTTGAACCGCTTATCGTAGGAACTTGGTTCAAACTTTGACACGTAGCTCTTGCATCAAATTTTCAGTCTATTACTTTTCATATTTCTATGACTTTTACTTTTTGAGATATTAAATAAAAACTAAACTTAATTTTGCCATAGACTTAACATTGGCTTTGTGACATCATAATTAGCTTTTAAAGAAATAGAATGGAATCAACTTTGCCAGTGTTCTCTCACTGACTTCAGCAACTTCAATGGAACTTTTATCTGTGTGTCTCTCCATTGAACTGGATAGCTCACTTGTCATCCCCACTTTCTTTCACTTCTTTTTCTTCACTTCCTCTCACTTTCTCTGTCACTCTCTCTATTTCTCCCAATTTCAATACATGTTTTAAACTATTATTTAAAATAACACTTTTTATAGCAAAGCAACCACTATAATAACTTAGCAACAACCTAGCAACCACTTCCATAATGACACCCTGGCAACCACCTTAGCAACCGACATGATTTCCCTAGCAACCAATGTGATTTCCCTAGCAACCAACCTAGTAACCACTTTTTTTAGAATAGTAACCACTTTATTTAGCCTAGCAACACCTTAATAATCACTTTAAGTACCCTAGCATAATCCTTGCAATGACTTTCCATGCACTGGTATTTCCTTCAGGAAATGCTTTTCTAGTTCTTATTATTATTATTCTTCAACGCTTTTTATGCGTTTAATGCGGCTTCAACGGTTTAACTTTGAAACTTCATTCAAACTGTGCCGCGTAGATCTCACTTAGGTGACTTCAGCTATATATTTTTCTACTTTGAAACTTTTATACTTTTTAAACTATTTAATTAAAACTATCAAAATTTCCCCATAGACTTAACATTGTGATTGTGACATCACAATTTGATTAGAATCCTATGCCAGAACTCTCTCTCCCAGGCTTTTAGAATCCTATGCCAGAATTCTCCGGCTTCTAGAATCCTACTGTATGCCAGAACTCTCTCTCTCTCAGGCTGGCTCTAATAAGACTACAGATCCTGCTCAACTGTTCCCTGTGCCCATTATCAAATCGTTCAACCATTTAAACTAGGCTACTCAACTATTTAACTGTTCAGCCATTTTAACTGTCAGTTGTTATCAACTGTTTAAACTACTCAACTATTTAAACCACTCAACTATTTAACTGTTTGGCTATTCAAACTGTCAGTTTTCATCAACTATGACTCCCTCCAACTGGTTCTACTGCCTGAAACTAAATTCACTATTAATTAATTCAACTATTTAAACTACTCACTATTTAACTGTTTGGCTATTCCAACTGTCCGTTTTCATCAGCTATGACTCCCTCCAACTGTATCTACTGCCTGAAACTAAATTTACTATTAATTAATTCAACTATTTAAACTACTCACTATTTAACTGTTTGGCTATTCCAACTGTCTGTTTTCATCAGCTATGACTCCCTCCAACTGTTTCTACTGCCTGAAACTAAATTTACTATTAATTAATTCAACTATTTAAACTACTCAACTATTTAACTGTTTGGCTATTCCAACTGTCCGTTTTCATCAACTATGAATCCCTCCAACTGTTTCTACTGCCTGAAACTAAATTCACTATTAATTAATTCAACTATTTAAACTACTCACTATTTAACTGTTTGGCTATTCCAACTGTCTGTTTTCATCAACTATGAATCCCTCCAACTGTTTCTACTGCCTGAAACTAAATTCACTATTAATTAATTCAACTATTTAAACTACTCAACTATTTAACTGTTTGGCTTTTCCAACTGTCAGTTTGCATCAACTATGACTCCCTCCAACTGCTTCTACTGCCTGAAACTGTTTCAAAATAAAAGTCCTCACTCAATTTTTTCACTATTAATTAATTAAACTATTTAAACTATTCAACTATTTAACTGTTCAGCCATTCTAACTGTCAGTTGTCATCAACTATGACTCCCTCCAACTGTTTCTACTGCCTGAAACTGTTTCTTAATGAAAGTCCTTACTACAATTATTCACAATTAAAGAATTAAACATTTAAACTGCTCAATTAATCAACTGTTCAGCCATTTTAACTGTCAGTTGTCTTCAACTATGACTCCCACCACCTATTTCCTCTGCCCACAACTGTTTCAAAATAAGTCATCAGTGTCCTTATTCCGTATTTAATAATATAACTATTTAAACTATGCAACTATTTAACTCTTTAGCCATTCCGAATTACAGTTGTCATCAGCTATGTATCCCATCAACAGTTTCCTCTGCCCACAACTGTTTCAAAATAAAAGTCCTCACACAATAATTCTCTATTAAATAGCTCAACTTTTTGAACTACTCAACTGTTTAACTTTTTGCTCATTCCAACTGTTAATTGTCATCAACTATGACACCCCTCCACCTTTTCTCTACTTCTCTTCTATCTTTGTGCTTGAATGATATTTGAAACATTATCTATGGTATTTTACTGAGCAGAAATGTTTCAATTTTCATGCACTCGTAATTCCCTGGAATTGCTTTCTCTAGTTCTTATTAGAGTGCATGAAAAATGCACTCTATTGTTATTCCAACTATTCTTATTATCGTTCTTATTCTTCTTCTAACGCTTTTTGTGCGTTTAATGCGGCTTCAACGGTTTAACTTTGAAACTTCATTCAAACTGTGTCGCGTAGATCTCACTTAGGTGACTTCAGCTATATATTGTTCAACTTTGAAACTTTTATACTTTTTAAACTATTTAATTAAAACTATCAAAATTTCCCCATAGACTTAACATTGTGATTATGACATCACCGATTAGAATCCTATGCCAGAACGCTCTCTCCCAGGCTTTTAGAATCTTATCCCAGAACTCTCAGGCTTCTAGAATCCTACTGTATGCCAGAACTCTCTCTCTCAGGCTTTACAGTCTGGCTCTAATAAGACTACAGATCCTATTCAACTCTTCCCTGTGCCCAAAACTGTTTCAAAATAAAAAATCCTCACTACCATAATTCACTATCAAATCATTCAACCATTTAAACTACTCAACTATTTAACTGTTCAGCCATTTTAACTGTCAGTTGTCATCAACTATTTAAACTACTCAACTATTTATACTCAACTATTTAACTGTTTGGCTATTCCAATTGTCCATTTTCATCAACTATGACTCCCTCCAACTGTTTCTACTGCCTGAAACTAAATTCACTATTAAATAATTCAACTATTTAAACTACTCAACTATTTAACTGTTCAGACATTTTAACTGTCAGTTGTCATCAACTATTTAAACTATTCAACTATTTATATTCAACTATTTCACTGTTTGGCTATTCCAACTGTCCGTTTTCATCAACTATGACTCTCTCCAACTGTTTGTACTGCCTGAAACTAAATTCACTATTAATTAAATTCAACTATTTAAACTACTCAACTATTTAAACTTCTCAACTATTTAACTGTTTGGCTATTCCAACTGTCAGCTTTCATCAACTATGACTCCCTCCAACTGTTTCTACTGCCTGAAACTAAATTCACTATTAATTAATTCAACTATTTAAACTATTCAACTATTTAACTGTTACGCTATTCCAACTGTCAGATTTCATCAATTATGACTCCCACCAACTGTTGCCTCTACCCAAAACTGTTTCATAAGGAAGGTCCTTACTACAATTATTCACAATTAAATAACTAAACATTTAAACTACTCAATTAATCAACTGTTCAACCATTTTAATTGCCAGTTGTCTTCAACTATGACTCCCACCACCTATTTCCTCTGCCCAAAACTGTTTCAAAATAAGCCATCAGTGCCATAATTCTAGCCTAGAAATCTAGACGCCCCTAGCGGCAGCAAATGTAATTTGGCTGGCGGGGCAGTCTAGCAACGCTCTGTAGAGCTAAGGAGCTGAGAAATGGAAAATAAAAGCGGGCCAATCACAGCGTGTATAGAGTCAGTGGGTGGGCTTAACATAATGGTGACTGACATGCGACCAGAAGTTGCGACGGTAACGCATCCTGTTATTTGAAAACAAGAAGATGATTCGTTTAGCGTTATCCTATTGCGTGGAGAGGGAAGGTTACGCATCCTGCTACTTGAAAACAATATGATTCGTTTAGCGTTATCCTATTGCGGGGGAGGGAATTTGAAATACAACTGTTTATCCCACCCCTCCGATTGAGCCCTGTCTACGGTGAGTGTCCAGACCCTACATCTTGATGTGGGTCTGGCTCGTCAGGCTACCATAATTCCGTATTTAATAATTTAACTATTAAAACTATGCAACTATTTAACTCTGTAGCCATTCCGAATTACAGTTGTCATCAGCTATGTATCCCACCAACAGTTTCCTCTGCCCACAACTGTTTCAAAATAAAAGTCCTCACACAATAATTCTCTAATAAATAGCTCAACTATTTGAACTACTCAACTGTTTAACTTTTTGCCCATTCACTGTTAACTGTCATCAACTATAACTCCCATCAACCTTTTCTCTACTTTACCTCTATCTTTGTGCTTGAATGATATTTGAAATATTATCTAACAATATTTCATTGAGCAGAAATGTTTACGTTTTCATGCACTCGTAATTCCCTGGAATTGCTTTCTCTAGTTAGAGTGCATGAAAAATGCACTCTATTGTTATTCCAATTATTCTTATTAGAGTGCATGAAAAATGCACTCTATTGTTATTCCAATTATTCTTATTATTCTTATTCTTCTTCTAACGCTTTTGACGCGTTTAATGCGGCTTCAACGGTTTAACTTTGAAACTTCATTCAAACTGTGTCGCGTAGATCTCACTTAGGTGACTTCAGCTATATATTGTTCAACTTTGAAACTTTTATACTTTTTAAACTATTTAATTAAAACTATCAAAATTTCCCCATAGACTTAACATTGTGATTATGACATCACCGATTAGAATCCTATGCCAGAACTCTCTCTCCCAGGCTTTTAGAATCTTATCCCAGAACTCTCAGGCTTCTAGAATCCTACTGTATGCCAGAACTCTCTCTCTCAGGCTTTACAGTCTGGCTCTAATAAGACTACAGATCCTATTCAACTCTTCCCTGTGCCCAAAACTGTTTCAAAATAAAAAATCCTCACTACCATAATTCACTATCAAATCATTCAACCATTTAAACTACTCAACTATTTAACTGTTCAGCCATTTTAACTGTCAGTTGTCATCAACTATTTAAACTACTCAACTATTTATACTCAACTATTTAACTGTTTGGCTATTCCAATTGTCCATTTTCATCAACTATGACTCCCTCCAACTGTTTCTACTGCCTGAAACTAAATTCACTATTAAATAATTCAACTATTTAAACTACTCAACTATTTAACTGTTCAGACATTTTAACTGTCAGTTGTCATCAACTATTTAAACTATTCAACTATTTATATTCAACTATTTCACTGTTTGGCTATTCCAACTGTCCGTTTTCATCAACTATGACTCTCTCCAACTGTTTGTACTGCCTGAAACTAAATTCACTATTAATTAAATTCAACTATTTAAACTACTCAACTATTTAAACTTCTCAACTATTTAACTGTTTGGCTATTCCAACTGTCAGCTTTCATCAACTATGACTCCCTCCAACTGTTTCTACTGCCTGAAACTAAATTCACTATTAATTAATTCAACTATTTAAACTATTCAACTATTTAACTGTTACGCTATTCCAACTGTCAGATTTCATCAATTATGACTCCCACCAACTGTTTCCTCTACCCAAAACTGTTTCATAAGGAAGGTCCTTACTACAATTATTCACAATTAAATAACTAAACATTTAAACTACTCAATTAATCAACTGTTCAACCATTTTAATTGCCAGTTGTCTTCAACTATGACTCCCACCACCTATTTCCTCTGCCCAAAACTGTTTCAAAATAAGCCATCAGTGCCATAATTCTAGCCTAGAAATCTAGACGCCCCTAGCGGCAGCAAATGTAATTTGGCTGGCGGGGCAGTCTAGCAACGCTCTGTAGAGCTAAGGAGCTGAGAAATGGAAAATAAAAGCGGGCCAATCACAGCGTGTATAGAGTCAGTGGGTGGGCTTAACATAATGGTGACTGACATGCGACCAGAAGTTGCGACGGTAACGCATCCTGTTATTTGAAAACAAGAAGATGATTCGTTTAGCGTTATCCTATTGCGTGGAGAGGGAAGGTTACGCATCCTGCTACTTGAAAACAATATGATTCGTTTAGCGTTATCCTATTGCGGGGGAGGGAATTTGAAATACAACTGTTTATCCCACCCCTCCGATTGAGCCCTGTCTACGGTGAGTGTCCAGACCCTACATCTTGATGTGGGTCTGGCTCGTCAGGCTACCATAATTCCGTATTTAATAATTTAACTATTAAAACTATGCAACTATTTAACTCTGTAGCCATTCCGAATTACAGTTGTCATCAGCTATGTATCCCACCAACAGTTTCCTCTGCCCACAACTGTTTCAAAATAAAAGTCCTCACACAATAATTCTCTAATAAATAGCTCAACTATTTGAACTACTCAACTGTTTAACTTTTTGCCCATTCACTGTTAACTGTCATCAACTATAACTCCCATCAACCTTTTCTCTACTTTACCTCTATCTTTGTGCTTGAATGATATTTGAAATATTATCTAACAATATTTCATTGAGCAGAAATGTTTACGTTTTCATGCACTCGTAATTCCCTGGAATTGCTTTCTCTAGTTAGAGTGCATGAAAAATGCACTCTATTGTTATTCCAATTATTCTTATTAGAGTGCATGAAAAATGCACTCTATTGTTATTCCAATTATTCTTATTAGAGTGCATGAAAAATGCACTCTATTGTTATTCCAATTATTCTTATTAGAGTGCATGAAAAATGCACTCTATTGTTATTCCACTTATTCTTATTATTAGAGTGCATGAAAAATGCACTCTATTGTTATCCGAATTATTCTTATTAAACTTCTTCTTCTAACACTTTTTACGCGTTTAATGCGGCTTCAACGGTTTAACTTTGAAACTTCATTCAAACTGTGTTGCGTAGATCTCACTTAGGTGACTTCAGCTTTGTTTTTTTCAACTTTGAAACTTTGAAACTTTTTAAACTATTTAATTAAAACTATCAAAATTTCCCCATAGACTTAACATTGTGATTATGACATCACAATTCAGATTAGAATCCTATGCTAGAACTCTCTCTCCCAGGCTTTTAGAATCCTATGCCAGAACTCTCAGGCTTCTAGAATCCTACTGTATGCCAGTACTCTCTCTCTCAGGCTCTTAAGCATGCAGTCTGGCTCTGATAAGACTACAGTTCCTGCTCAACTGTTCCCTGTGCCCAAAACTGTTTCAAAATAAAAATCCTCACTACCATAATTCACTATCAAATCGTTCAACCATTTAAACTACTCAACTATTTAACTGTTCAGCCATTTTAACTGTCAGTTGTCATCAACTGTTTAAACTACTCAACTATTTAACTGTTTGGCTATTCAAACTGTCAGTTTTCATCAACTATGACTCCCTCCAACTGTTTCTACTGCCTGAAACTAAATTCACTATTAATTAATTCAACTATTTAACTACTCAACTATTTAAACTACTCAACTATTTAACTCGTGAGCTTAGAATTATAAGGTTCTATCTCCGTTTAGGGTAGTTCTGAGACATTGAGCATCAAAGTTTTACATAGCTAGCAAAACTGTCAAAAACTCAATTTCGACCAAAATGGAGATAGAACCTTATAATTCTCAGCTCACGAACTGTTTGGCTATTCCAACTGTCTGTTTTCATCAACTATGACTCCCTCCAACTGTTTCTACTGCCTGAAACTAAATTCAATATTATTAATTCAACTATTTAAACTACTCAACTATTTATACTCAACTATTCAACTGTTTGGCTATTCAAACTGTCAGTTTTCATCAACTATGACTCCCTCCAACTGTTTCTACTGCCTGAAACTAAATTCACTATTAATTAGTTCAACTATTTAAACTACTCAACTATTTAACTGTTTGGCTATTCCAACTGTCCGTTTTCATCAACTATGACTCCCTCCAACTGTTTCTACTGCCTGAAACTGTTTCAAAATAAAAGTCCTCACTCAAATAATTCACTATTAATTAATTCAACTATTTAAACTATTCAACCATTAACTGTTCAGCCATGCTAACTGTCAGTTGTCATCAACTATGACTCCCTCCAACTGTTTCTACTGCCTGAAACTGTTTCTTAATGAAAGTTCTACTACAATTATTCACAATTAAAGAATTAAACATTTAAACTGCTCAATTAATCAACTGTTCAGCCATTTTAACTGTCAGTTGTCTTCAACTTTGACTCCCACCACCTATTTCCTCTGCCCACAACTGTTTCAAAATAAGTCATAAGTGTCCTAATTCCGTATTTAATACTGTAACTATTTAAACTATGCAACTATTTAACTCTTCAGCCATTCCGAATTACAGTTGTCATCAGCTATGTATCCCACCAACAGTTTCCTCTGCCCACAACTGTTTCAAAATGAAAGTCCTCACACAATATTCTCTATTAAATAGCTCAACTATTTGAACTACTCAACTGTTGAACTTTTTGCTCATTCCAACTGTTAATTGTCATCAACTATGACTCCCCTCAACCTTTTCTCTACTTCACCTCTATCTTTGTCTCAATTTTCATGCACTCGTAATTCCCTGGAATTGCTTTCTCTAGTTCTTATTATTCTTATTCTTCTAACGCTTTTTGTGCGTTTAATGCGGCTTCAACGGTTTAACTTTGAAACTTCATTCAAACTGTGTCGCGTAGATCTTACTTAGGTGACTGGAGACATGTATTTTTCAACTTTGTAACTTTTATACTTTTTAAACTATTTAATTAAAACTATCAAAATTTCCCCATAGACTTAACATTATGATTATGACATCACCGATTAGAATCCTATGCCAGAACTCTCTCTCCCAGGCTTTTAGAATCCTATCCCAGAACTCTAAGGCTTCTAGAATCCTACTGTATGCCAGAACTCTCTCTCTCAGGCTCTTAAGCATGCAGTCTGGCTCTGATAAGACTACAGTTCCTGCTCAACTGTTCCCTGTGCCCAAAACTGTTTCAAAATAAAAATCCTCACTACCATAATTCACTATCAAATCGTTCAACCATTTAAACTACTCAACTATTTAACTGTTCAGCCATTTTAACTGTCAGTTGTCATCAACTGTTTAAACTACTCAACTATTTAACTGTTTGGCTATTCAAACTGTCAGTTTTCATCAACTATGACTCCCTCCAACTGTTTCTACTGCCTGAAACTAAATTCACTATTAATTAATTCAACTATTTAAACTACTCAACTATTTAACTGTTTGGCTATTCCAACTGTCTGTTTTCATCAACTATGACTCCCTCCAACTGTTTCTACTGCCTGAAACTAAATTCAATATTATTAATTCAACTATTTAAACTACTCAACTATTTATACTCAACTATTCAACTGTTTGGCTATTCAAACTGTCAGTTTTCATCAACTATGACTCCCTCCAACTGTTTCTACTGCCTGAAACTAAATTCACTATTAATTAGTTCAACTATTTAAACTACTCAACTATTTAACTGTTTGGCTATTCCAACTGTCCGTTTTCATCAACTATGACTCCCTCCAACTGTTTCTACTGCCTGAAACTGTTTCAAAATAAAAGTCCTCACTCAAATAATTCACTATTAATTAATTCAACTATTTAAACTATTCAACCATTAACTGTTCAGCCATGCTAACTGTCAGTTGTCATCAACTATGACTCCCTCCAACTGTTTCTACTGCCTGAAACTGTTTCTTAATGAAAGTTCTACTACAATTATTCACAATTAAAGAATTAAACATTTAAACTGCTCAATTAATCAACTGTTCAGCCATTTTAACTGTCAGTTGTCTTCAACTATGACTCCCACCACCTATTTCCTCTGCCCACAACTGTTTCAAAATAAGTCATAAGTGTCCTAATTCCGTATTTAATACTGTTACTATTTAAACTATGCAACTATTTAACTCTTCAGCCATTCCGAATTACAGTTGTCATCAGCTATGTATCCCACCAAGAGTTTCCTCTGCCCACAACTGTTTCAAAATGAAAGTCCTCACACAATAATTCTCTATTAAATAGCTCAACTATTTGAACTACTCAACTGTTGAACTTTTTGCTCATTCCAACTGTTAATTGTCATCAACTATGACTCCCCTCAACCTTTTCTCTACTTCACCTCTATCTTTGTCTCAATTTTCATGCACTCGTAATTCCCTGGAATTGCTTTCTCTAGTTATAGTTCTTATTCTTCTTCTAACGCTTTTTGTGCGTTTAATGCGTCTTCAACGGTTTAACTTTGAAACTTCATTCAAACTGTGTCGCGTAGATCTCACTTAGGTGACTTCAGCTATATATTGTTCAACTTTGTAACTTTTATACTTTTTAAACTATTTAAATAAAACTATCAAAATTTCCCCATAGACTTAACATTATGATTATGACATCACCGATTAGAATCCTATGCCAGAAATCTCTCTCCCAGGCTTTTAGAATCCTATGCCAGAACTCTCAGGCTTCTAGAATCCTACTGTATGCCAGAACTCTCTCTCTCAGGCTTTTAAGCATAGGCTACAGTCTTATAAGACTACAGATCCTATTTAACTGTTCCCTGTGCCCAAAACTGTTTCAAAATAAAAATCCTCACTACCATAATTCACTATCAAATCATTCAACCATTTAAACTACTCAACTATTTAACTGTTCAGCCATTTTAACTGTCAGTTGTCATCAACTATTTAAACTACTCAACTATTTATACTCAACTATTTAACTGTTTGGCTATTCCAATTGTCCGTTTTCACCAACTATGACTCCCTCCAACTGTTTCTACTGCCTGAAACTAAATTCACCATTAATTAATTCAACTATTTAACTGTTTGGCTATTCCAACTGTCTGTTTTCATCAGATGACTCCCTCCAACTGTTTCTACTGCCTGAAACTAAATTCACTATTAATTAATTCAACTAGGCCTATTTAAACTGCTCAACTATTTAACTGTTTGGCTATTCCAACTGTCAGTTTTCATCAACTATGACTCCCTCCAACTGTTTCTACTGCCTGAAACTAAATTCACTATTAATTAATTCAACTATTTAAACTACTCAACTATTTAACTGTTTGGCTATTCCAACTGTCAGTTTGCATCAACTATGACTCCCTCCAACTGTTTCTACTGCCTGAAACTGTTTCAAAATAAAAGTCTTCACTAAAATGATTCACTATTAATTAATTCAACTATTTAAACTACTCATCTGTTAAAACTGCTCAACTATTAACTGCTCAACTATTAAGTGTTTGGCTATTCCAACTGTCCGTTTTCATCAACTATGACTCCCTCCAACTGTTTCTACTGCCTGAAACTAAATTCACTATTAATTAATTCAACTATTTAAACTACTCAACTATTTAACTGTTTGGCTATTCCAACTGTCAGTTTGCATCAACTATGACTCCCTCCAACTGTTTCTACTGCCTGAAACTGTTTCAATATAAAAGTCTTCACTAAAATAATTCACTATTAATTAATTCAACTATTTAAACTTCTCATCTATTTAAACTGCTCAACTATTAACTGCTCAACTAGCCTATTAAGTGTTTGGTTATTCCAACTGTCCGTTTTCATCAACTATGACTCCCTCCAACTGTTTCTACTGCCTGAAACTGTTTCAAAATAAAAGTCCTCACTCAAATAATTCTCTATTAAATAGCTCAACTATTTGAACTACTCAACTGTTAAACTTTTTGCTAATTCCAACAGTTAATTGTCATCAACTACAGTATGACTCCCCTCAACCTTTTCTCTACTTCACCTCTATCTTTGTCTCAATTTTCACGCACTCGTAATTCCCTGGAATTGCTTTCTCTAGTTATTCTTATTCTTCTAACGCTTTTTGTGCGTTTAATGCGGCTTCAACGGTTTAACTTTGAAACTTCATTCAAACTGTGTCGCGTAGATCTTACTTAGGTGACTGGAGACATGTATTTTTCAACTTTGTAACTTTTATACTTTTTAAACTATTTAATTAAAACTATCAAAATTTCCCCATAGACTTAACATTATGATTATGACATCACCGATTAGAATCCTATGCCAGAACTCTCTCTCCCAGGCTTTTAGAATCCTATCCCAGAACTCTAAGGCTTCTAGAATCCTACTGTATGCCAGAACTCTCTCTCTCAGGCTTTTAAGCATAAAGTCTGGCTCTAATAAGACTACAGATCCTATTCAACTGTTCCCTGTGCCCAAAACTGTTTCAAAATAAAAATCCTCACTACCATAATTCACTATCAAATCATTCAACCATTTAAACTACTCAACTATTTAACTGTTCAGCCATTTTAACTGTCAGTTGTCATCAACTATTTAAATTACTCAACTATTTATACTCAACTATTTAACTGTTTGGCTATTCCAACTCTCCGTTTTCATCAACTATGACTCCCTCCAACTGTTTCTACTGCCTGAAACTAAATTCACTATTAATTAATTCAACTATTTAAACTACTCAACTATTTAACTGTTTGGCTATTCCAACTGTCAGTTTGCATCAACTATGACTCCCTCCAACTGTTTCTACTGCCTGAAACTAAATTCACTATTAATTCATTCAACTATTTAAACTACTCAACTATTTAACTGTTTGGCTATTCCAACTTTCCGTTTTCATCAACTATGACTCCCTCCAACTGTTTCTACTGCCTGAAACTGTTTCAAAATAAAAGTCTTCACTAAAATAATTCACTATTAATTTATTCAACTATTTAAACTACTCATCTATTTAAACTGCTCAACTATTAACTGCTCAACTATTAAGTGTTTGGCTATTCCAACTGTCCGTTTTCATCAACTATGATTCCCTCCAACTGTTTTTACTGCCTGAAACTTTTCAAAATAAAAGTCCTCACTCAAATAATTCACTATTAATTAATTCAACTATTTAAACTGTTCAACTATTTAACTTTTCATCCATTTTAACTGTCAGCTGTCATCAACTATGACTCCCTCCAACTGTTTCTACTGCCTGAAACTGTTTCATAATGAAAGTCCTTACTACAATTATTCACAATTAAAGAATTAAACATTTAAACTGCTCAATTAATCAACTGTTCAGCCATTTTAACTGCCAGTTGTCTTCAACTATGACTCCCACCACCTATTTCCTCTGTCCACAACTGTTTCAGAATAAGTCATTAGTGTCCTTATTCCGTATTTAATAATGTAACTATTTAAACTATGCAACTATTTAACTCTTTAGCCATTCCGAATTACAGTTGTCATCAGCTATGTATCCCACCAACAGTTTCCTCTACCCACAACTGTTTCAAAATAAAAGTCCTCACTACCATAATTCACTATCAAATCGTTCAACCATTTAAACTACTCAACTATTTAACTGTTCAGCCATTTTAACTGTCAGTTGTCATTAACTATTTAAACTACTCAACTATTTATACTCAACTATTTAACTGTTTGGCTATTCCAACTGTCCGTTTTCATCAACTATGACTCCCTCCAACTGTTTCTACTGCCTGAAACTAAAATTCACTTTTAATTAATTCAACTATTTCAACTACTCAACTATTTAACTGTTTGGCTATTCCAACTGTCAGTTTTCATCAACTATGACTCCCTTCAACTGTTTCTACTGCCTGAAACTAAATTCACTATGAATTAATTCAACTATTTAAACTACTCAACTATTTAACTGTTTGGCTATTCCAACTGTCAGTTTGCATCAACTATGACTCCCTCCAGCTGTTTCTACTGTCTGAAACTGTTTCAAAAATATGAGTCCTCACTAAAACAATTCACTATTAAATAATTAAACATTTAAACTACTTTAACTACATTTATTACTACTTTAAACTAATTAATCAACTGTTCAGCAATCTTAACTGCCAGTTGTCTTCAACTATGACTACCACCACCTATTTCCTCTGCCCACAACTGTTTCAAAATAAGTCATCAGTGCCATAATTCCGTATTTAATAATTTAACTATTTAAACTATGCAACTATTTAACTCATTTAGCTCAACTATTTGAACTACTCAACTGTTTAACTTTTTGCCCATTCCAACTGTTAATCGTCATCAACTATGACTCCCATCAACCTTTTTTCTACTTCACCTCTATCTTTGTGCTTGAATGATATTTGAAACATTATCTAACTATATTTTACTGAGCAGAAATGTTTGAATTTTCATGCACTCGTAATTCCCTGGAATTGCTTTCTCTAGTTATTCTTATTCTTCTTCTAACGCTTTTGACGCGTTTAATGCGGCTTCAACGGTTTAACTTTGAAACTTAATTCAAACTGTGTCGCGTAGGTCTTACTTAGGCCATCTGGGCTTTGTATTTTTCAACTTTGTAACTTTTATACTTTTTGAACTATTTAATTAAAACTATCAAAATTTCCCCATAGACTTAACATTGTGACTATGACATCACAGTTCCGATTAGAATCCTATGCCAGAACTCTCTCTCCCAGGCTTTTAGAATCCTATGCCAGAACTCTCAGGCTTCTAGAATCCTACTGTATGCCAGAACTCTCTCTCTAATAAGACTACAGATCCTATTCAACTGTTCCCTGTGCCCAAAACTGTTTCAAAATAAAAATCTTCACTACCATAATTCACTATCAAATCGTTCAACCATTTAAACTACTCAACTATTTAACTGTTCAGCCATTTTAACTGTCAGTTGTCATCAACTATTTAAACTACTCAACTATTTAACTGTTTGGCTATTCCAACTGTCCGTTTTCATCAACTATGACTCCCTCCAACTGTTTCTACTGCCTGAAACTAAATTCACTATTAAATAATTAAACTATTTAAACTACTCAACTATTTAACTGTTTGGCTATTCCAACTGTCAGCTGTCATCAACTATGACTCCCTCCAACTGTTTCTACTGCCTGAAACTAAATTCACTATTAATCAATTCAACTATTTAAAATACTCAACTATTTAACTGTTTGGCTATTCCAACTGTCAGTTTGCATCAACTATGACTCCCTCCAACTGTTTCTACTGCCTGAAACTGTTTCAAAATAAAAGTCCTCACACAATAATTCTCTATTAAATAGCTCAACTAGCCTATTTGAACTACTCAACTGTTTAACTTTTTGCTCATTCCAACTGTTAATTGTCATCAACTATGACTCCCCTCAACCTTTTCTCTACTTCACCTCTATCTTTGTCTCAATTTTCATGCACTCGTAATTCCCTGGAATTGCTTTCTCTAGTTATTATTCTTCTTCTAACGCTTTTTGTGCGTTTAATGCGGCTTCAACGGTTTAACTTTGAAACTTCATTCAAACTGTGTTGCGTAGATCTCACTTAGGTGACTTCAGCTATATATTGTTCAACTTTGAAACTTTTATACTTTTTAAACTATTTAATTAAAACTATCAAAATTTCCCCATAGACTTAACATTGTGATTATGACATCACAATTCGATTAGAATCCTATGCCAGAACTCTCTCTCCCAGGCTTTTAGAATCCTATGCCAGAACTCTCAGGCTTCTAGAATCCTACTGTATGCCAGAACTCTTTCTCTCTCAGGCTGGCTCTAATAAGACTACAGATCCTGCTCAACTGTTCCCTGTGCCCACTATCAAATCGTTCAACCATTTAAACTAGGCTACTCAACTATTTAACTGTTCAGCCATTTTAACTGTCAGTTGTCATCAACTGTTTAAACTACTCAACTATTTAACTGTTTGGCTATTCAAACTGTCAGTTTTCATCAACTATGACTCCCTCCAACTATTTCTACTGCCTGAAACTAAATTCACTATTAATTAATTCAACTATTTAAACTACTCAACTATTTATACTCAACTATTTAACTGTTTGGCTATTCCAACTGTCCGTTTTCATCAACTATGACTATGCAACTATTTAACTCTTTAGCCATTCCGAATTACAGTTGTCATCAGCTATGTATCCCACCAACAGTTTCCTCTGCCCACAACTGTTTCAAAATAAAAGTCCTCACACAATAATTCTCTATTAAATAGCTCAACTATTTGAACTACTCAACTGTTTAACTTGTTGCTCATTCCAACTGTTAATTGTCATCAACTATGACTCCCCTCAACCTTTTCTCTACTTTACCTCTATCTTTGTCACAATTTTCATGCACTCGTAATTCCCTGGAATTGCTTTCTCTAGTTATTATTCTTCTTCTAACGCTTTTTGTGCGTTTAATGCGGCTTCAACGGTTTAACTTTGAAACTTCATTCAAACTGTGTTGCGTAGATCTCACTTAGGTGACTTCAGCTATATATTGTTCAACTTTGAAACTTTTATACTTTTTAAACTATTTAATTAAAACTATCAAAATTTCCCCATAGACTTAACATTGTGATTATGACATCACAATTCGATTAGAATCCTATGCCAGAACTCTCTCTCCCAGGCTTTTAGAATCCTATGCCAGAACTCTCAGGCTTCTAGAATCCTACTGTATGCCAAAACTCTCTCTCTCTCTCTGGCTGGCTCTAATAAGACTACAGATCCTGCTCAACTGTTCCCTGTGCCCACTATCAAATCGTTCAACCATTTAAACTAGGCTACTCAACTATTTAACTGTTCAGCCATTTTAACTGTCAGTTGTCATCAACTGTTTAAACTACTCAACTATTTAAACTACTCAACTATTTAGACTATTTAACTGTTTGGCTATTCCAACTGTCAGTTTTCATCAACTATGACTCCATCCAACTGTTTCTACTGCCTGAAACTAAATTCGCTATTAATTAATTGAACTATTTAAACTACTCAACTATTTAACTGTTTGGCTATTCCAACTGTCAGTTTTCATCACCTATGACTCCCTCCAACTGTTTCTACTGCCTGAAACTGTTTCAAAATAAAAGTCTTCACTAAAATAATTCACTTTTAATTAATTCAACTATTTAAACTACTCATCTATTTAAACTGCTCAACTATTAAGTGTTTGGCTATTCCAACTGTCCGTTTTCATCAACTATGACTCCCTCCAACTGTCTGTTTTCATCAACTAACTATTTAAACTACTCAACTATTTAAACTACTCAACTATTTAACTGTTTGGCTATTCCAACTGTCCGTTTTCATCAACTATGAATCCCTCCAACTGTTTCTACTGCCTGAAACTAAATTCACTATTAATTAATTCAACTTTTTAAACTACTCAACTATTTAACTGTTTGGCTATTCCAACTGTCCATTTTCATCAACTATGACTCCCTCCAACTGTTTCTACTGCCTGAAACTGTGTCTTAATGAAAGTCCTTACTACAAATATTCATAATTAAAGAATAAACATTTAAACTGCTCAATTAATCAACTGTTCAGCCATTTTAACTGCCAGTTGTCTTCAACTATGACTCCCACCACATATTTCCTCTGCCCACAACTGTTTCAAAATAAGTCATCAGTGCCACAAATCCGTATTTAAAAAACTATGCAACTATTTAACTCTTTAGCCATTCCGAATTACAGTTGTCATCAGCTATGTATCCCACCAAGAGTTTCCTCAAATACAACTGTTTCAAAATAAAAGTCCTCACACAATAATTCTCTATTAAACAGGTCAACTATTTGAACTACTCAACTGTTTAACTTTTTGCTCATTCCAACTGTTAATTGTCATCAACTATGACTCCCCTCAACCTTTTCTCTACTTCACCTCTATCTTTGTCTCAATTTTCATGCACTCGTAATTCCCTGGAATTGCTTTCTCTAGTTCTTATTAGAGTGCATGAAAAATGCACTCTATTGTTCTTCCAACTATTCTTATTATTTTTCTTCTAACGAATTTATGCGTTTAATGCGGCTTCAACGGTTTAACTTTGAAACTTCATTCAAACTGTGTTGCGTAGATCTCACTTAGGTGACTTCAGCTATATATTGTTCAACTTTGAAACTTTTATACTTTTTAAACTATTTAATTAAAACTATCAAAATTTCCCCATAGACTTAACATTATGATTATGACATCACCGATTAGAATCCTATGCCAGAAATCTCTCTCCCAGGCTTTTAGAATCCTATGCCAGAACTCTCAGGCTTCTAGAATCCTACTGTATGCCAGAACTCTCTCTCTCAGGCTTTTAAGCATGCAGTCTGGCTCTAATAAGACTACAGATCCTATTCAACTGTTCCCTGTGCCCAAAACTGTTTCAAAATAAAAATCCTCACTAACATAATTCACTATCAAATCGTTCAACCATTTAAACTACTCAACTATTTAACTGTTCAGCCATTTTAACTGTCAGTTGTCATCAACAGTTTAAGCTACTCAACTATTTAAACTATTCAACTATTTAACTGTTTGGCTATTCAAACTGTCTGTTTTCATCAACTATGACTCCCTCCAACTGTTTCTACTGCCTGAAACTAAATTCACTATTAATTAATTCAACTATTTAAACTACTCAACTAAACTACTCAACTATTTAACTGTTTGGCTATTCCAACTGTCAGTTTTCATCAACTATGACTCCCTCCAACTGTTTCTACTGCCTGAAACTGAATTCACTTTTAATTAATTGAACTATTTAAACTACTCAACTATTTAACTGTTTGGCTATTCCAACTGTCCGTTTTCATCAACTATGACTCCCTCCAACTGTTTCTACTGCCTGAAACTAAATTCACTATTAATTAATTCAACTATTTAAACTACTCAACTATTTAACTGTTTGGCTATTCCATCTGTCAGTTTGCATCAACTATGACTCCCTCCAACTGTTTCTACTGCCTAAAACTGTTTCAAAATAAAAGTCTTCACTAAAATAATTCACTATTAATTAATTCAACTATTTAAACTACTCATCTATTTAAACTGCTCAACTATTAAGTGTTTGGCTATTCCAACTGTCCGTTTTCATCAACTATGACTCCCTCCAACTGTTTCTACTGCCTGAAACTGTTTCAAAATAAAAGTCCTCACTCAAATAATTCACTATTAATTAATATCTATTTAAACTATTCAACTATTTAACTGTTCAGCCATTCTAACTGTCAGTTGTCATCAACTATGACTCCCTCCAACTGTTTCTACTGCCTGAAACTGTTTCTTGATTAAAGTCCTTACTTCAATTATTCACAATTAAACATTTAAACTACTTTTACTACATTTATTACTACTTTAAACTAATGAATCAACTGTTCAGCCATTTTAACTGCCAGTTGTCTTCAACTATGACTCCCACCACCTATTTCCTCTGCCCACAACTGTTTCAAAATAAGTCATCAGTGTCATAATTCCGTATTTAATAATATAACTATTTAAACTATGCAACTATTTAACTCTTTAGCCATTCCGAATTACAGTTGTCATCAGCTATGTATCCCACCATCAGTTTCCTCTTCCCACAACTGTTCTTTATCAAATAGCTCAACTATTTGAGCTACTCAACTGTTTAACTTTTTGCCCATTTCAACTGTTAATTGTCATCAACTATGACTCCCATCAACCTTTTCTCTACTTCACCTCTATCTTTGTGCTTGAATGATATTTGAAACTTATCTAACAATATTTTATTGGACAGAAATGTTTACGTTTTCATGCACTCGTAATTCCCTGGAATTGCTTTCTCTAGTTATAGTTCTTATTCTTCTTCTAACGCTTTTTGTGCGTTTAATGCGGCTTCAACGGTTTAACTTTGAAACTTCATTCAAACTGTGTTGCGTAGATCTTACTTAGGTGACTTCAGACATGTATTTTTCAACTTTGTAACTTTTATACTTTTTAAACTATTTAATTAAAACTATCAAAATTTCCCCATAGACTTAACATTGTGATTATGACATCACCGATTAGAATCCTATGCCAGAACTCTCTCTCCCAGGCTGTTAGAATCCTATGCCAGAACTCTCAGGCTTCTAGAATCCTACTGTATGCCAGAACTCTCTCTCTCAGACTTTTAACCATGCAGTCTGGCTCTGATAATAATATAAGACTACAGATCCTGCTCAACTGTTCCTTGTGCCCAAAACTGTTTCAAAATAAAAATCCTCACTACCATAATTCACTATCAAATCGTTCAACCATTTAAACTACTCAACTATTTAATTGTTCAGCCATTTTAACTGTCAGTTGTCATTAACTATTTAAACTACTCAACTATTTATACTCAACTATTTAACTGTTTGGCTATTCCAACTGTCCGTTTTCATCAACTATGACTCCCTCCAACTGTTTCTACTGCCTGAAACTAAATTCACTTTTAATTAATTCAACTATTTCAACTACTCAACTATTTAAACTACTCAACTATTTAACTGTTTGGCTATTCCAACTGTCAGTTTTTATCAACTATGACTCCCTCCAACTGTTTCTACTGCCTGAAACTAAATTCACTATGAATTAATTCGACTATTTAAACTACTCAACTATTTAAGTGTTTGGCTATTCCAACTGTCAGTTTGCATCAACTACGACTCCCTCCAGCTGTTTCTACTGTCTGAAACTGTTTCAAAATATAAGTCCTCACTAAAACAATTCACTATTAATTAATTCAACTATTTAAACTACTCAACTTTTTAACTGTTACGCTTTTCCAACTGTCAGATTTAATCAGTTATGACTCCTACCAACTGTTTCCTCCACCCAAAACTGTTTCATAATGAAAGTCCTTACTACAATTATTCACAATTAAATAATTAAACATTTTAACTACTTTAACTACATTTATTACTACTTTAAACTAATTAATCAACTGTTCAGCAATTTTAACTGCCAGTTGTCTTCAACTATGACTACCACCACCTATTTCCTCTGCCCACAACTGTTTCAAAATAAGTCATCAGTGCCATAATTCCGTATTTAATAATTTAACTATTTAAACTATGCAACTATTTCACTCATTTAGCTCAACTATTTGAACTACTCAACTGTTTAACTTTTTGCCCATTCCAACTGTTAATTGTCATCAACTATGACTCCCATCAACCTTTTTTCTACTTCACCTCTATCTTTGTGCTTGAATGATATTTGAAACATTATCTAACAATATTTTACTGAGCAGAAATGTTTGAATTTTCATGCACTCGTAATTCCCTGGAATTGCTTTCTCTAGTTATTCTTATTCTTCTTCTAACGCTTTTTGTGCGTTTAATGCGGCTTCAACGGTTTAACTTTGAAACTTCATTCAAACTGTGTCGCGTAGATCTTACTTAGGTGACTGGAGACATGTATTTTTCAACTTTGTAACTTTTATACTTTTTAAACTATTTAATTAAAACTATCAAAATTTCCCCATAGACTTAACATTGTGATTATGACATCACCGATTAGAATCCTATGCCAGAAATCTCTCTCCCAGGCTTTTAGAATCCTAATCTTTATGTAGATCAGTGAGGAGCGAGAGAGGACGCATAAACGCTATATGAGGGGCACCTTCTGTCTCAGGCTTTAAGCATACAATCTCATTAAGACTACAGATCCTGTTTCACTACTTCCTCTGTCCACAACTGTTTCAAAATAAAGGTCCTCACTGCAATAATACCACTGAAACTACTCAACTATTGAACTGTTCAACCATTCCAACTGTCAGTTATCATCCACTATGCCTCCAGTCAACTACATGAAACCTCCATGTACCTAGCAACCAACATAGCAACCATTAAAATTAAGTGTTTATGACCGTTTCCATAGCAACCAACATGATTATACTGCAGTAACTTATTGTTTCCTGATAGTGGCCACCATGGATACCCTAGCAACAAATGTTTCAAAATAAAAGTCCTCACTAGCAAGTTAGCTAGTTAGCATGGTTAGCATAGTTAGCATTGTTAGCATAGTTAGCATTTTTAGCATAACTGCAAAAAATCATCAACTAAGTTAGCTAATCAACCTGGTTAGCATTGTTAGCAAATTTAGCATTGTTAGCATAGTTAGCATTTTTAACATTACTGCTAGAAATCATCGGTTAAGTTAGCTAATCAACCTGGTTAGCATTATTAGTAAAGTTAGCATTGCTAGCATAATAAGCATTTTTAGCATAACTGCTAGAAATCATTAGCTAAGTTAGCTAATCAACATTTTAACATGAATAGAAAGCATTAGTTAAGTTAGAACTGGAATGTTTCATCTTTAAACTGTCTACCTTCACACTATCAACTCTCTGTAAACTATGCAACCACCATGTTTACCCTAGCTACACCTTAGTAACCATATCTACATTATCTATCTATTTTTGCATTTTCATGCACTGGTAATTCCTTGGAATTGCATTTCTAGTTATTACAGTGCATGAAAATGCACTGTACTGTTCTTCCTAGTATTCTTCTTATTATTTTTCCTCTTCTAACGCTCGCAATTCAGCTTGAACCGTTAAACGTAGAAACTTCATTCAAACTTCGTTGCGTAGGTCTTGCTTATGCCATATGTGCTTTGTATTTTTCAACTTTGTAACTTTTATACTTTTTGAACTATTAGATAAAAACTATTAACAATTTCCCCATAGACTTAACATTGCTCATTATGACATCACGGCAGCAATTAGAATGTTACGCCAGGTGGCCAGTCCAGGTGCAGCAGCTCTCTCTCTCTCTCAGGCTGGCTCTCTTGAGACTACATTTTCTGTTCCCCTGTATCAACTGTATCAACATAAGTCTTCCTAATTCCATCCAACTTTCTATCCATTCATCTTCTTCAAACCATTCACTCATTCACCCATTCTAAACAGTCTGCCTATCAACATCAATTAGACGCTCTACATTCAACTTTTAAACAATCTACTCTGTCTCAGGCTGGCTCTCTTAAGACTAGCCAGTTAAATTGATTACACCTGTATCTGTATCCACTACTCTCAGTAGAGAGCTGTGTCTCTCCACTCTACAAGAATATAAGGCACATTCCATCCAACTTTCTATCCATTCATCTTCTTCAGACCATTCACTCATCCACCCATTAAACTGTCTATCAACATCTATTAAACAATCTGCCTATCAACATCCATTAAACTCTCTGTCTATCAACATTAATTAGACTATCTACATTCAACTTTAAAATTATTTACTCTGTCTCAGGCTTTAAGCATATACACTCTGGCTATCTTAAGACTAGCCAGTTAAATTGATTACACCTGTATCAACTACTCTCAGAGAGCTGTATCAGTGTCTCTCTTAACAAGAATATAAGGCACATTCCATCCAACCTTCTATCCATTCATCTTCTTCAGACCATTCACTCATCCACCATTAAACTGTCAATCAATATCTATTAAACAATCTGCCTATCAACATCCATTAAACATTCTGTCTATCAACATTAATTAGACTATCTACATACAACTTTTAAAGTATTTACTGTGGGTCCCTCTCAAGCAGCGTTTATATGTCCTCCCTCGCTCCTCGATCCTCAATGATCTACATAAAGAAAGATAGAAGAAGGGCTAGACTATCCCATTGTTGCCGCTCCATCATTCTTTATGTAGATCAGTGAGGAGCGAGAGAGGACGCGTAAACGCTATATGAGAGGCACCTTCTGTCTCAGGCTTTAAGCATACAATCTCATTAAGACTACAGATCCTGTTTCACTACTTCCTCTGTCCACAACTGTTTCAAAATAAAGGTCCTCACTGCTATAATACACTATTAACCCTCTAACCGCCCGGGTTTTTTTGGATTTTTGCATAAAAAATGCAAAAGGCCATGGCTTAAAAGTGGTCAGAGATAAAGTCCTACTGTAAATGTGAAAATCATTGAGTATGAACTAAAGTTTATAAAGGGAGTAAATTTACTCATCTAATTTGCATATTATGACGTCACAGATTGGCAATAGCGTCAAATTATGCACATTTCAGTAAATACTGATTGTTGAACACATTTGAGCAGTTTTACTTTGATTTTTGTAATTTCTCCGACATAACAAACAAACAGGACCACAGCCACATGTAAACCAACAATAGTAAACTATTAGTATTACCACAATCCCTATGTTACTATATAATAAAGTAGCCTGGTCAAATCAGTTCCTATCGCGGATGACTTTGTAGTTCTTCAGAGCCCTATTTTTACTAGACCTGCTGTCTGTACCATGTCAATTACAGACACTATCATCATGATTATCACTGGCACCAAGCACACCATGCTTATTTGAACCCTTTGGTCAACATTGCTGCAGGTAAACATTGACGTACACACGCAAAGACCCACCTCCATTCACAGACGCATCTTGACTGTCACTGCCAATGAACGACCGATCATAATCTCCAAAAGGCAGATATTCTCCTTCAGAATCAGAGTAGGTGAATGGCAGACCCAAGACTTCATAACACACGACTTTGTTTTTTAACATTTGCCGTTTTTCTGCTTCAATTTGTGCATAGCGATCGCGCATTTCACTTCCGCGTTATAAACAGGAAATGCGTCTTTTTTTTTTGTTTCTCGCGAGTAATACAGGCACTTCCTGAAAACTTTCTTACTCGAATTTGGGCTTGAATCGAAGCTCTGGATGTCTGCCAACTAGTGGTGGAGAGTACAAAGGCGATTTGTCACCCTACTCGGATCTACCGTCTGTTTTAATCAGTGATGTTGCTTGTCGCCGTACGGCGCCTTGGGCGGTTAGAGGGTTAAATCATTTAACCATTGTAACTACTCAACTATTTAACTGTTCAACCATTCCAACTGTCAGTTATCAAGTATGCCTCCAGTCAACTACACGAAACCTCCATGTACCTAGCAACCAACATAGCAACCATTAAAATTAAGCGTTTATGACCGTTTCCATAGCAACCAACATGATTATACTGCAGTAACTTCTTGTTTACTGATAGTGGCCACCATGGATACCCTAGCAACAAATGTTTCAAAATAAAAGTCCTCACTAGCAAGTTAGCTAGTTAGCATGGTTAGCATAGTTAGCATTGTTAACATAGTTAGCATTTTAGCATAACTGCAAAAAAACATCTAACTAAGTTAGCTAATCAACCTGGTTAGCATTGTTAGCAATTTTACCATTGTTAGCATAGTTAGCATTTTTAGCATTATTGCTAGAAATCATCAGTTAAGTTAGCTAATCAACCTGGTTAGCATTGTTAGTTTAAGTTAGCATTGTTACCATAGTTAGCATTGCTAGCATAGTTAGCATTGCTAGCATAGTTAGCATTTTTAGCATAACTGCTAGAAATCATTAGCTAAGTTAGCTAATCAACCTTGTTAACACTGTGAGCATAGTTGACATTTTTACCATTACTGCATGAAATCAGTAGCTAAGTTAACCAATCAACCTGGTTATCATTGTTACCATAGTTAACATTTTAACATAAATAGAAATCATTAGTTAAGTTAGAACTGGAATGTTTCAGCTTTAGACTGTCTACCTTCACACTATCAACTCTCTGTAAACTATGCAACCACCATATTTACCCTAGCTACACCTTAGTAACCATATCTACATTATCTATCTATTTTTGCATTTCATGCACTGGTAATTCCTTGGAATTGCATTTCTAGTTAGAGTGCATGAAAAATGCACTCTATTGTTATTCCAATTATTCTTATTATTAGAGTGCATGAAAAATGCACTCTATTGTTATTCCAATTATTCTTATTACAGTGCATGAAAATGCACTGTACTGTTCTTCCTATTCTTCTTATTATTATAGTGCATGAAAATGCACTATATTGTTCTTCCTAGGTTTCTTATTATTATAATTCTTTTTCTTCTAACGCTCGCAATTCAGCTTGAACCGTTTAACGTAGAAACTTGATTCAAACTTTGCTACGTAGGTCTTACTAAGGAGACCTGTGCAATATATTTTTCAACTTTGGAACTTTTATACTTTTTAAACTGTAAATTAAAAACTATTAAACATTTCCCCATAGACTTAACATTGCTCATTATGACATCACGGCAGCAATTAGAATGTTACGCCAGGTGGCCAGTCCAGGTGCAGCAGCTCTCTCTCTCTCTCAGGCTACATACACTGGCTCTCTTAAGACTAGCCAGTTAAATTGATTACACCTGTATCTGTATCCACTACTCTCAGTAGAGAGCTGTGTCTCTCCAGTCTACAAGAATATAAGGCACATTCCATCCAACTTTCTATCCATTCATCTTCTTCAGACCATTCACTCATCCACCCATTAAACTGTCTATCAACATCTATTAAACAATCTGCCTATCAACATCCATTAAACTCTCTGTCTATCAACATTAATTAGACTATCTACATTCAACTTTTAAATGATTTACTCTGTCTCAGGCTTTAAGCACACTCTCTCTTAAGACTAGCCAGTTAAATTGATTACACCTGTATCAACTACTCTCAGAGAGCTGTATCAGTGTCTCTCTTAACAAGAATATAAGGCACATTCCATCCAACCTTCTATCCATTCATCTTCTTCAGACCATTCACTCATCCACCCATTAAACTGTCAATCAATATCTATTAAACAATCTGCCTATCAACATCCATTAAACATTCTGTCTATCAACATTAATTAGACTATCTACATACAACTTTCAAAGTATTTACTGTGGGTGCCTCTCAAGCAGCGTTTATATGTCCTCCCTCGCTCCTCGATCCTCAATGATCTACATAAAGAAAGATAGAAGAAGGGCTAGACTATCCCATTGTTGCCGCTCCATCATTCTTTATGTAGATCAGTGAGGATCGAGGAGCGAGACGCGTAAACGCTATATGAGAGGCACCTTCTGTCTCAGGCTTTAAGCATACAATCTCATTTAGACTACAGATTCTGTTTCACTACTTCCTCTGTCCACAACTGTTTCAAAATAAAGGTCCTCACTGCAATAATACACTATTAAATCATTTAACCATTGTAACTACTCAACTATTTAACTGTTCAACCATTCCAACTGTCAGTTATCAACTATGCCTCCAGTCAACTACACGAAACCTCCATGTACCTAGCAATCAACATACCAACCATTAAAATTAAGCGTTTATGACCGTTTCCATAGCAACCAACATGATTATGCTGCAGTAACTTCTTGCTTCCTGATAGTGGCCACCATGGATACCCTAGCAACAAATGTTTCAAAATAAAAGTCCTCACTAGCAAGTTAGCTAGTTAGCATGGTTAGCATAGTTAACATTGTTAGCATAGTTAACATTTTTAGCATAACTGCAAAAAACATCTAACTAAGTTAGCTAATCAACCTGGTTAGCATTGTTAGCAATTTTAGCATAGTTAGCATTTTTAGCATTATTGCTAGAAATCATCAGTTAAGTTAGCTAATCAACCTGGTTAGCATTGTTAGTTTAAGTTAGCATTGTTACCATAGTTAGCATTGCTAGCATAGTTAGCATTTTTAGCATAACTGCTAGAAATCATTAGCTAAGTTAGCTAATCAACCTGGTTAACACTGTGAGCATAGTTAGCATAGTTAACATTTTTACCATTACTGCATGAAATCAGTAGCTAAGTTAACCAATCAACCTGGTTATCATTGTTACCATAGTTAACATTTTAACATGAATAGAAATCAGCAAATCAAAATGTTTCAGCTTTAAACTGTCTACCTTCACACTATCAACTCTCTGTAAACTATGCAACCACCATATTTACCCTAGCTACACCTTAATAACCATATCTACATTATCTATCTATTTTTGCATTTCATGCACTGGTAATTCCTTGGAATTGCATTTCTAGTTATTATTAAACTTCTTCTTCTAACGCTCGCAATTCAGCTTCAACCGTTTAACGTAGAAACTTCATTCAAACTTTGTTGCGTAGGTCTTGCTTATGCCATATGTGCTTTATATTTTTCAACTTTGTAACTTTTATACTTTTTAAACTATTAGTTAAAAACTATCACCATTTCCCCCATAGACTTAACATTGCTCATTATGACATCACGGCAGCAATTAGAATGTTACCCCAGCTGGTCAGCCACCTGGGCACCAACTGTCAGTTTCTCTCAGGCTCCTCTCTGAAGACTACATATTCTGTTCCCCTGTATCCTCTGCGCACAACAGTATCAAAATAAGTCCTCCTAATTCCATCCAACTTTATATCCATTCATCTTCTTCAAACCATTCACTCATCCACCCATTCTAAACAGTCTGCCTATCAACAACATCAATTAGACGCTCTACATTGAACTTTTAAACAATCTACTCTGTCTCAGGCTGGCTCTCTTAAGACTAGCCAGTTAAATTGATTACACCTGTATCTGTATCCACTACTCTCAGTAGAGAGCTGTGTCTCTCCATTCTACAAGAATATAAGGCACATTCCATCCAACATTCTATCCATTCATCTTCTTCAGACCATTCACTCATCCACCCATTAAACTGTCTATCAACATCTATTAAACAATCTGTCTAACATCCATTAAACATTCTATCTATCAACATTAATTAGACTATCTACATACAACTTTTAAAGTATTTACTGTGGGTCCCTCTCAAGCAGCGTTTATATGTCCTCCCTCGATCCTCGATCCTCAATGATCTACATAAAGAAAGATAGAAGAAGGGCTAGACTATCCCATTGTTGCCGCTCCATCATTCTTTATGTAGATCAGTGAGGAGCGAGAGAGGACGCGTAAACGCTATGAGAAGCACCTTCTGTCTCAGGCTTTAAGCATACAATCTCATTAAGACTACAGATCCTGTTTCACTACTTCCTCTGTCCACAACTGTTTCAAAATAAAGGTCCTCACTGCAATAATACACTATTAAATAATTTAACCATTGAAACTACTCAACTATTGAACTGTTCAACCATTCCAACTGTCAGTTATCATCCACTATGCCTCCAGTCAACTACATGAAACCTCCATGTACCTAGCAACCAACATAGCAACCATTAAAAAGTGTTTATGACCGTTTCCATAGCAACCAACATGATTATACTGCAGTAACTTCTTGTTTCCTGATAGTGGCCACCATGGATACCCTAGCAACAAATGTTTCAAAATAAAAGTCCTCACTAGCAAGTTAGCTAGTTACCATGGTTAGCATAGTTAGCATTGTTAGCATTTTTAGCATAACTGCAAAAAATCATCAACTAAGTTAGCTAATTAACCTGGTTAGCATTGTTAGCAAATTTAGCATTGTTAGCATAGTTAGCATTTTTAGCATTACTGCTAGAAATCATCGGTTAAGTTAGCTAATCAACCTGGTTAGCATTGTTAGCATTGCTAGCATAGTAAGCATTTTTAGCGTAACTGCTAGAAATCATTAGCTAAGTTAGCTAATCAACATTTTAACATGAATAGAAATCATTAGTTAAGTTAGAACTGGAACGTTTCATCTTTAAACTGTCTACCTTCACACTATCAACTCTCTGTAAACTATGCAACCACCATGTTTACCCTAGATACACCTTAGTAACCATATCTACATTATCTATCTATTTTTGCATTTTCATGCACTGGTAATTCCTTGGAATTGCATTTCTAGTTATTCTTATTCTTCTTCTAACGCTTTTGACGCGTTTAATGCGGCTTCAACGGTTTAACTTTGAAACTTAATTCAAACTGTGTCGCGTAGGTCTTACTTAGGCCATCTGGGCTTTGTATTTTTCAACTTTGTAACTTTTATACTTTTTGAACTATTTAATTAAAACTATCAAAATTTCCCCATAGACTTAACATTGTGACTATGACATCACAGTTCCGATTAGAATCCTATGCCAGAACTCTCTCTCCCAGGCTTTTAGAATCCTATGCCAGAACTCTCAGGCTTCTAGAATCCTACTGTATGCCAGAACTCTCTCTCTAATAAGACTACAGATCCTATTCAACTGTTCCCTGTGCCCAAAACTGTTTCAAAATAAAAATCTTCACTACCATAATTCACTATCAAATCGTTCAACCATTTAAACTACTCAACTATTTAACTGTTCAGCCATTTTAACTGTCAGTTGTCATCAACTATTTAAACTACTCAACTATTTAACTGTTTGGCTATTCCAACTGTCCGTTTTCATCAACTATGACTCCCTCCAACTGTTTCTACTGCCTGAAACTAAATTCACTATTAAATAATTAAACTATTTAAACTACTCAACTATTTAACTGTTTGGCTATTCCAACTGTCAGCTGTCATCAACTATGACTCCCTCCAACTGTTTCTACTGCCTGAAACTAAATTCACTATTAATCAATTCAACTATTTAAAATACTCAACTATTTAACTGTTTGGCTATTCCAACTGTCAGTTTGCATCAACTATGACTCCCTCCAACTGTTTCTACTGCCTGAAACTGTTTCAAAATAAAAGTCCTCACACAATAATTCTCTATTAAATAGCTCAACTAGCCTATTTGAACTACTCAACTGTTTAACTTTTTGCTCATTCCAACTGTTAATTGTCATCAACTATGACTCCCCTCAACCTTTTCTCTACTTCACCTCTATCTTTGTCTCAATTTTCATGCACTCGTAATTCCCTGGAATTGCTTTCTCTAGTTAGAGTGCATGAAAAATGCACTCTATTGTTATTCCACTTATTCTTATTATTATAGTTCTTATTCTTCTTCTAACGCTTTTTGTGCGTTTAATGCGTCTTCAACGGTTTAACTTTGAAACTTCATTCAAACTGTGTCGCGTAGATCTCACTTAGGTGACTTCAGCTATATATTGTTCAACTTTGTAACTTTTATACTTTTTAAACTATTTAATTAAAACTATCAAAATTTCCCCATAGACTTAACATTATGATTATGACATCACCGATTAGAATCCTATGCCAGAAATCTCTCTCCCAGGCTTTTAGAATCCTATGCCAGAACTCTCAGGCTTCTAGAATCCTACTGTATGCCAGAACTCTCTCTCTCAGGCTTTTAAGCATAGGCTACAGTCTAATAAGACTACAGATCCTATTCAACTGTTCCCTGTGCCCAAAACTGTTTCAAAATAAAAATCCTCACTACCATAATTCACTATCAAATCATTCAACCATTTAAACTACTCAACTATTTAACTGTTCAGCCATTTTAACTGTCAGTTGTCATCAACTAGCCTATTTAAACTACTCAACTATTTAACTGTTTGGCTATTCCAACTGTCCGTTTTCATCAACTATGACTCCCTCCAACTGTTTCTACTGCCTGAAACTAAATTCACTATTAATTAATTCAACTATTTAAACTACTCAACTATTTAAACTACTCAACTATTTAACTGTTTGGCTATTCCAACTGTCCGTTTTCATCAACTATGACTCCCTCCAACTGTTTCTACTGCCTGAAACTAAATTCACTATTAATTAATTCAACTATTTAAACTACTCAACTATTTAACTGTTTGGCTATTCCAACTGTCAGTTTTCAACTATGACTCCCTCCAGCTGTTTCTACTGTCTGAAACTGTTTCAAAATATAAGTCCTCACTAAAACAATTCACTTTTAATTAATTCAACTATTTAAACTACTCAACATTTTCATGCACTCGTAATTCCTTGGAATTGCTTTCTCTAGTTCTTATTCTTCTTCTAACGCTTTTGACGCGTTTAATGCGGCTTCAACGGTTTAACTTTGAAACTTAATTCAAACTGTGTCGCGTAGGTCTTACTTAGGCCATCTGGGCTTTGTATTTTTCAACTTTGTAACTTTTATACTTTTTAAACTATTTAATTAAAACTATCAAAATTTTCCCATAGACTTAACATTGTGACTATGACATCACAGTTCCGATTAGAATCCTATGCCAGAACTCTCTCTCCCAGGCTTTTAGAATCCTATGCCAGAACTCTCAGGCTTCTAGAATCCTACTGTATGCCAGAACTCTCTCTCTCAGGCTTTAAGCATAAAGTCTGGCTCTAATAAGACTACAGATCCTATTCAACTTTTCCCTGTGCCCAAAACTGTTTCAAAATAAAAAATCTTCACTACCATAATTCACTATCAAATCGTTCAACCATTTAAATTACTCAACTATTTAACTGTTCAGCCATTTTAACTGTCAGTTGTCATCAACTATTTAAACTACTCAACTATTTATACTCAACTATTTAACTGTTTGGCTATTCCAACTGTCCGTTTTCATCAACTATGACTCCCTCCAACTGTTTCTACTGCCTGAAACTAAATTCACTATTAAATAATTCAACTATTAAACTACTAAACTATTTAACTGTTTGGCTATTCCAACTGTCAGTTGTCATCAACTATGACTCCCTCCAACTGTTTCTACTGCCTGAAACTAAATTCACTATTAATCAATTCAACTATTTAAAATACTCAACTATTTAACTGTTTGGCTATTCCAACTGTCAGTTTGCATCCACTATGACTCCCTCCAACTGTTTCTACTGCCTGAAACTGTTTCAAAATAAAAGTCTTCACTAAAATGATTCACTATTAATTAATTCAACTATTTAAACTACTCATCTGTTTAAACTGCTCAACTATTAACTGCTCAACTATTAAGTGTTTGCCTATTCCAACTGTCCGTTTTCATCAACTATGACTCCCTCCAACTGTTTCTACTGCCTGAAACTAAATTCACTATTAATTAATGCAACTATTTAAACTACTCAACTATTTAACTGTTTGGCTATTCCAACTGTCAGTTTGCATCAACTATGACTCCCTCCAACTGTTTCTACTGCCTGAAACTGTTTCAAAATAAAAGTCTTCACTCAAATTTTTCACTATTAATTAATTCAACTATTTAAACTATTCAACTATTTAACTGTTCAGCCATTCTAACTGTCAGTTGTCATCAACTATGACTCCCTCCAACTGTTTCTACTGCCTGCAACTGTTTCTTAATGAAAGTCCTTACTACAATTATTCACAATTAAAGAATTACACATTTAAACTGCTCAATTAATCAACTGTTCAGCCATTTTAACTGTCAGTTGTCTTCAACTATGACTCCCACCACCTATTTCCTCTGCCCACAACTGTTTCAAAATAAGTCATCAGTGTCCTTATTCCGTATTTAATAATGTAACTATTTAAACTATGCAACTATTTAACTCTTTAGCCATTCCGAATTACAGTTGTCATCAGCTATGTATCCCACCAACAGTTTCCTCTGCCCACAACTGTTTCAAAATAAAAGTCCTCACACAATAATTCTCTATTAAATAGCTCAACTATTTGAACTACTCAACTGTTTAACTTTTTGCTCATTCCAACTGTTAATTGTCATCAACTATGACACCCCTCCACCTTTTATCTACTTCTCTTCTATCTTTGTGCTTGAATGATATTTGAAACATTATCTATGGTATTTTACTGAGCAGAAATGTTTAAATTTTCATGCACTCGTAATTCCCTGGAATTGCTTTCTCTAGTTATTTTTCTTTTTCTTCTAACGCTCGCAATTCAGCTTGAACCGTTTAACGTAGAAACTTGATTCAAACTTTGCTACGTAGGTCTTACTAAGGAGACCTGTGCAATATATTTTTAAACTTTGTAACTTTTATACTTTTTAAACTGTAAATTAAAAACTATTAAACATTTCCCCATAGACTTAACATTGCTCATTATGACATCACGGCAGCAATTAGAATGTTACGCCAGGTGGCCAGTCCAGGTGCAGCAGCTCCTCTCTCTCTCTCAGGCACACTGGCTCTCTTGAGACTACATTTTCTGTTCCCCTGTATCAACTGTATCAACATAAGTCTTCCTAATTCCATCCAACTTTCTATCCATTCATCTTCTTCAAACCATTCACTCATCCACCCATTCTAAACAGTCTGCCTATCAACATCAATTAGACGATCTACATTCAACTTTTAAACAATCTACTCTGTCTCAGGCTTTAAAGGGATATTCCGCCATTTGTGGAAATACGCTCATTTTCCACCTTCCCTCGAGCAAAACAATCGATATTTACCTTGTTCCCGTTCATCCAGCCATTCTGTGAGTCTGGCGATACAACTTTTAGCTTCAGCCTAGCATAGATCATTGAATCGGATTAGACCATTAGCTTCTCGCCTGCTAGCTTCATGTTTAAAAGTGACTAATATTTCTGGTAATTTTCCCATTTAAAACGTGTGTCCTCTCAAGTTAGAAAGTGCAATAAGACCAACTGAAAATGAAACCTGCCGTTTTTCTAGGCTGATTTGACATGGAACTACATTCTCATCTGGCGTAATAATCAAGGCAACTTGCAGCTACTGGCACTACTACTGCTTGATGTCTATGGGGACTATTTTCAGATGCTGCGTACGATATCACTGCGCCTATGGTACGTTTGCAAGTTGCCTTGATTATTACGCCAGATGAGAGTGTAGTTCCATGTCAAATCAGCCTAGAAAAACGCCAGGTTTCATTTTCAGTTGGTCTTATTGCACTTTCTAACTTGAGAGGAGACACGTTTTAAATGGGAAAATTATCAGAAATCTTAGTCACTTTTAAACATGAAGCTAGCAGGCGAGAAGCTAATGGTCTAATCCGATTCAGTGATCTATGCTAGGCTGAAGCTAAAAGTTGTATCGCCAGACTCACAGAATGGCTGGATGAACGGGAACAAGGTAAATATCGATTGTTTTGCTTGAGGGGAGGTGGAAAATGAGCGTATTTCCAAAAATGGCGGAATATCCCTTTAAGGATACACTCTGGATCTTAAGACTAGCCAGTTAAATTGATTACACCTGTATCTGTATCCACCACTCTCAGTAGAGAGCTGTGTCTCTCCACTCTACAAGAATATAAGGCACATTCCATCCAACTTTCTATCCATTCATCTTCTTCAGACCATTCACTCATCCACCCATTAAACTGTCTATCAACATCTATTAAACAATCTGCCTATCAACATCCATTAAACTCTCTGTCTATCAACATTAATTAGACTATCTACATTCAACTTTTAAATTATTTACTCTGTCTCTCTGGCTCTCTTAAGACTAGCCAGTTAAATTGATTACACCTGTATCAACTACTCTCACAGAGCTGTATCAGTGTCTCTCTTAACAAGAATATAAGGCACATTCCATCCAACCTTCTATCCATTCATCTTCTTCAGACCATTCACTCATCCACCCATTAAACTGTCAATCAATATCTATTAAACAATCTGCCTATCAACATCCATTAAACATTCTGTCTATCAACATTAATTAGACTATCTACATACAACTTTTAAAGTATTTACTGTGGGTGCCTCTCAAGCAGCGTTTATATGTCCTCCCTCGCTCCTCGCTCCTCACTGATCTACATAAAGAAAGATAGAAGAAGGGCTAGACTATCCCATTGTTGCCGCTCCATCATTCTTTATGTAGATCAGTGAGGATCGAGGAGCGAGAGAAGACACGTAAACGCTATATGAGAGGCACCTTCTGTCTAAGACTTTAAGCATACAATCTCATTAAGACTACAGATCCTGTTTCACTACTTCCTCTGTCCACAACTGTTTCAAAATAAAAGTCCTCACTGCAATAATACACTATTAAATCATTTAACCATTGAAACTACTCAACTATTGAACTGTTCAACCATTCCAACTGTCAGTTATCATCCACTATGCCTCCGGTCAACTACATGAAACCTCCATGTACCTAGCAACCAACATAGCAACCATTAAAATTAAGTGTTTATGACCGTTTCCATAGCAACCAACATGATTATACTGCAGTAACTTCTTGTTTCCTGATAGTGGCCACCATGGATACCCTAGCAACAAATGTTTCAAAATAAAAGTCCTCACTAGCAAGTTAGCTAGTTAGCATGGTTAGCATTGTTAGCATAGTTAGCATTTTTAGCATAACTGCAAAAAATCATTAACTAAGTTAGCTAATCAAACTGGTTAGCATTGTTAGCAAATTTAGCATTGTTAGCATAGTTAGCATTTTTAGCATTACTGCTAGAAATCATCGGATAAGTTAGCTAATCAACCTGGTTAGCATTGTTAGTAAAGTTAGCATTGCTAGCATAATTAGCATTTTTAGCATAACTGCTAGAAATCATTAGCTAAGTTAGCTAATCAACATTTTAACATGAATATAAATCATTAGTTAAGTTAGAACTGGAATGTTTCATCTACTGTCTACCTTCACACTATCAACTCTCTGTAAACTATGCAACCACCATGTTTACCCTAGCTACATCTTAGTAACCATATCTACATTATCTATCTATTTTTGCATTTTCATGCACTGGTAATTCCTTGGAATTGCATTTCTAGTTCTTCTTCTAACGCACGCAAATCAGCTAGAACCGTTTAACGTAGAAACTTCATTCAAACTGCGTTACGTAGGTCTTACTTAGGACATGTGTGCTATGACTTTTCAACTTTGTAACTTTTATACTTTTTAAACTATTAGTTAAAAACTATTACAATTTCCCCCATAGACTTAACATTGCTCATTATGACATCACGGCAGCAATTAGAATCTTACTCCAGCTGGCCAGCCACCTGGGCACCAACTGTCAGTTTCTCTCAGGCAATCTTTCTGAAGACTACATATTCTGTTCCCCTGTATCCTCTGTGCACAACAGTATCAAAATAAGTCCTCCTAATTCCATCCAACTTTATATCCATTCATCTTCTTCAAACCATTCACTCATCCACCCATTCTAAACAGTCTGCCTATCAACATCAATTAGACGTTCTACATTCAACTTTTAAACAATCTACTCTGTCTCAGGCTGGCTCTCTTAAGACTAGCCAGTTAAATTGATTACACCTGTATCTGTATCCACTACTCTCAGTAGAGAGCTGTGTCTCTCCATTCTACAAGAATATAAGGCACATTCCATCCAACATTCTATCCATTCATCTTCTTCAGACCATTCACTCATCCACCCATTAAACTGTCTATCAACATCTATTAAACAATCTGTCTATCAACATCCATTAAACTCTCTGTCTATCAACATTAATTAGACTATCTACATTCAACTTTTTAATTATTTACTCTGTCTCAGGCTTTAAGAGTACACTCTGGCTCTCTTAAGACTAGCCAGTTAAATTGATTACACCTGTGTCAACTACTCTCAGAGAGCTGTATCAGTGTCTCTCTTAACAAGAATATAAGGCACATTCCATCCAACCTTCTATCCATTCATCTTCTTCAGACCATTCACTCATCCACCATTAAACTGTCAATCAATATCTATTAAACAATCTGCCTATCAACATCCATTAAACATTCTGTCTATCAACATTAATTAGACTATCTACATACAACTTTTAAAGTATTTACTGTGGGTCCCTCTCAAGCAGCGTTTATATGTCCTCCCTCGCTCCTCGATCCTCAATGATCTACATAAAGAAAGATAGAAGAAGGGCTAGACTATCCCATTGTTGCCGCTCCATCATTCTTTATGTAGATCAGTGAGGAGCGAGAGAGGACGCGTAAACGCTATATGAGAGGCACCTTCTGTCTCAGGCTTTAAGCATACAATCTCATTAAGACTACAGATCCTGTTAACTGTTTCCTCTGTCCACAACTGTTTCAAAATAAAAGTCCTCACTGCAATAATACACTATTAAATCATTTGACCATTGAAACTACTCAACTATTTAACTGTTCAACCATTCCAACTGTCAGTTATCATCAACTATGCCTCCAGTCAACTACATGAAACCTCCATGTACCTAGCAACCAACATAGCAACCATTAAAATTAAGTGTTTATGACCGTTTCCATAGCAACCAACATGATTATACTGCAGTAACTTCTTGTTTCCTGATAGTGGCCACCATGGATACCCTAGCAACAAATGTTTCAAAATAAAAGTCCTCACTAGCAAGTTATCTAGTTAGCATGGTTAGCTTTGTTAGCATAGCTAGCATTTTCAGCATAACTGCAAAAAATCATCAACTAAGTTAGCTAATCAACCTGGTTAGCATTGTTAGCAAATCTAGCATTGTTAGCATAGTTAGCATTTTTAGCATTACTGCTAGAAATCATCGGTTAAGTTAGCTAATCAACCTGGTTAGCATTGTTAGTAAAGTTAGCATTGCTAACATAATTAGCATTTTTAACACAACTGCTAGAAATCATTAGCTAAGTTAGCTAATCAACATTTTAACATGAATAGAAATCATTAGTTAAGTTAGAACTGGAATGTTTCAGCTTTAAACTGTCTACCTTCACACTATCAACTCTCTGTAAACGATGCAACCACCATGTTTACCCTAGCTACACCTTAGTAACCATATCTACATTATCTATCTTTTTTTGCATTTTCATGCACTGGTAATTCCTTGGAATTGCATTTCTAGTTACAGTGCATGAAAATGCACTGTACTGTTCTTCCTAGGCTTTTTATTCTTCTTCTAACGCACGCAATTCAGCTTGAACCGTTTAACGTAGAAACTTCATTCAAACTTTGTTGCGTAGGTCTCGCTTATGCCATGTGTGCTTTGTATTTTTTAACTTTGTAACTGTTATACTTTTTAAACTATGAATTAAAAAACGATTTTCCCATAGATTTAACATTGAGCTATTTCCCCATAGACTTAACATTGCTCATTATGACATCACGGCAGCAATTAGAATGTTACGCCAGGTGGCCAGTCCAGGTGCAGCAGCTCTCTCTCTCTCTCTCAGGCTTTAACTGGCTCTCTTGAGACTACATGTTCTGTTCCCCTCTATCAACAGTATCAACATAAGTCTTCCTAATTCCATCCAACTTTCTATCCATTCATCTTCTTCAAACCATTCACTCATCCACCCATTCTAAACAGTCTGCCTATCAACATCAATTAGACGATCTATATTCAACTTTTAAACAATCTACTCTGTCTCTGGCTCTCTAAAGACTAGCCAGTTAAATTGATTACACCTGTATCTGTATCCACTACTCTCAGTAGAGAGCTGTGTATCTCCATTCTACAAGAATATAAGGCACATTCCATCCAACTTTCTATCCATTCATCTTCTTCAGACCATTCACTCATCCACCCATTAAACTGTCTATCAACATCTATTAAACAATCTGCCTATCAACGCCCATTAAACTCTCTGTCTATCAACATTAATTAGACTATCTACATACAACTTTCAAAGTATTTACTGTGGGTGCCTCTCAAGCAGCGTTTATATGTCCTCCCTCGCTCCTCGATCCTCAATGATCTACATAAAGAAAGATAGAAAAAGGCCTAGACTATCCCATTGTTGCCGCTCCATCATTCTTTATGTAGATCAGTGAGGATCGAGGAGCGAGAGAGGGCGCGTAAACGCTATATGAGAGGCACCTTCTGTCTCAGGCTTTAAGCATACAATCTCATTAAGACTACAGATCCTGTTTCACTACTTCCTCTGTCCACAACTGTTTCAAAATAAAGGTCATCACTGCAATAATACACTATTAAATCATTTAACCATTGTAACTACTCAACTATTTAACTGTTCAACCATTCCAACTGTCAGTTATCAACTATGCCTCCAGTCAACTACACGAAACCTCCATGTACCTAGCAACCAACATACCAACCATTAAAATTAAGCGTTTATGACCTTTTCCATAGCAACCAACATGATTATGCTGCAGTAACTTCTTGTTTCCTGATAGTGGCCACCATGGATACCCTAGCAACAAATGTTTCAAAATAAAAGTCCTCACTAGCAAGTTAGCTAGTTAGCATTGTTAGCATAGTTAGCATTTTTAGCATAACTGCAAAAAACATCAACTAAGTTAGCTAATCAACCTGGTTAGCATTGTTAGCAATTTTAGCATAGTTAGCATTTTTAGCATTATTGTTAGAATTCATCAGTTAAGTTAGCTAATCAACCTGGTTAGCATTGTTAGTTTAAGTTAGCATTGTTACCATAGTTAGCATTGCTAGCATAGTTAGCATTTTAAGCATAACTGCTAGAAATCATTAGCTAAGTTAGCGAATCAACCTGGTTACCACTGTGAGCATAGATAGCATAGTTAACATTTTTACCATTACTGCATCAAATCAGTAGCTAAGTTAACCAATCAACCTGGTTATCATTGTTACCATAGTTAACATTTTAACATGAATAGAAATCATTAGTTAAGTTAGAACTGGAATGTTTCAGCTTTAAACTGTCTACCTTCACACTATCAACTCTCTGTAAACTATGCAACCATCATGTTTACCCTAGCTACACCTTAGTAACCATATCTACATTATCTATCTATTTTGCATTTCATGCACTGGTAATTCCTTGGAATTGCATTTCTAGTTACAGTGCATGAAAATGCACTGTACTGTTCTTCCTAGGCTTCAACTTCTTATTATTACAGTGCATGAAAATGCACTGTACTGTTATTCCAAGTCTTCTTATTATTACAGTGCATGAAAATGCACTGTACTGTTCTTCCTAGGCTTCTTATTATTAAACTTCTTCTTCTAACGCTCGCAATTCAGCTTCAACCGTTTAACGTAGAAACTTCATTCAAACTTTGTTGCGTAGGTCTTGCTTATGCCATATGTGCTTTGTATTTTTCAACTTTGTAACTTTTATACTTTTTAAACTATTAGTTAAAAACTATCACCATTTCCCCCATAGACTTAACATTGCTCATTATGACATCACGGCAGCAATTAGAATGTTACCCCAGCTGGTCAGCCACCTGGGCACCAACTGTCAGTTTCTCTCAGGCTCCTCTCTGAAGACTACATATTCTGTTCCCCTGTATCCTCTGTGCACAACAGTATCAAAATAAGTCCTCCTAATTCCATCCAACTTTATATCCATTCATCTTCTTCAAACCATTCACTCATCCACCCATTCTAAACAGTCTGCCTATCAACAACATCAATTAGACGCTCTACATTGAACTTTTAAACAATCTACTCTGTCTCAGGCTGGCTCTCTTAAGACTAGCCAGTTAAATTGATTACACCTGTATCTGTATCCACTACTCTCAGTAGAGAGCTGTGTCTCTCCATTCTACAAGAATATAAGGCACATTCCATCCAACATTCTATCCATTCATCTTCTTCAGACCATTCACTCATCCACCCATTAAACTGTCTATCAACATCTATTAAACAATCTGTCTATCAACATCCATTAAACTCTCTGTCTATCAACATTAATTAGACTATCTACATTCAACTTTTAAATTATTTACTCTGTCTCAGGCTTTAAGAGTACTCTGGCTCTCTTAAGACTAGCCAGTTAAATTGATTACACCTGTGTCAACTACTCTCAGAGAGCTGTATCAGTGTCTCTCTTAACAAGAATATAAGGCACATTCCATCCAACCTTCTATCCATTCATCTTCTTCAGACCATTCACTCATCCACCCATTAAACTGTCAATCAATATAAAACAATCTGCCTATCAACATCCATTAAACATTCTATCTATCAACATTAATTAGACTATCTACATACAACTTTTAAAGTATTTACTGTGGGTCCCTCTCAAGCAGCGTTTATATGTCCTCCCTCGCTCCTCGATCCTCAATGATCTACATAAAGAAAGATAGAAGAAGGGCTAGACTATCCCATTGTTGCCGCTCCATCATTCTTTATGTAGATCAGTGAGGAGCGAGAGAGGACGCGTAAACGCTATGAGAGGCACCTTCTGTCTCAGGCTTTAAGCATACAATCTCATTAAGACTACAGATCCTGTTTCACTACTTCCTCTGTCCACAACTGTTTCAAAATAAAGGTCCTCACTGCAATAATACACTATTAAATCATTTAACCATTGAAACTACTCAACTATTGAACTGTTCAACCATTCCAACTGTCAGTTATCATCCACTATGCCTCCAGTCAACTACATGAAACCTCCATGTACCTAGCAACCAACATAGCAACCATTAAAATTAAGCGTTTATGACCGTTTCCATAGCAACCAACATGATTATACTGCAGTAACTTCTTGTTTCCTGATAGTGGCCACCATGGATACCCTAGCAACAAATGTTTCAAAATAAAAGTCCTCACTAGCAAGTTAGCTAGTTAGCATAGTTAGCATTGTTAACATAGTTAGCATTTTTAGCATAACTGCTAGAAATCATCGGTTAAGTTAGCTAATCAACCTGGTTAGCATTGTTAGTAAAGTTAGCATTGCTAGCATAATAAGCATTTTTAGCGTAACTGCTAGAAATCATTAGCTAAGTTAGCTAATCAACATTTTAACATGAATAGAAATCATTAGTTAAGTTAGAACTGGAATGTTTCATCTTTAAACTGTCTACCTTCACACTATCAACTCTCTGTAAACTATGCAACCACCATGTTTACCCTAGCTACACCTTAGTAACCATATCTACATTATCTATCTATTTTTGCATTTTCATGCACTGGTAATTCCTTGGAATTGCATTTCTAGTTATTACAGTGCATGAAAATGCACTGTACTGTTCTTCCTAGGCTTTTTATTAAACTTCTTCTTCTAACGCTCGCAATTCAGCTTCAACCGTTTAACGTAGAAACTTCATTCAAACGTTGTTGCGTAGGTCTTGCTTATGCCACGTGTGCTTTGTATTTTTCAACTTTGTAACTTTTATACTTTTTGAACTATTAAATAAAAACTATTAACAATTTCCCCATAGACTTAACATTGCTCATTATGACATCACGGCAGCAATTAGAATGTTACCCCAGCTGGTCAGCCACCTGGGCACCAACTGTCAGTTTCTCTCAGGCTCCTCTCTGAAGACTACATTCTGTTCCCCTGTATCCTCTGCGCACAACAGTATCAAAATAAGTCCTCCTAATTCCATCCAACTTTATATCCATTCATCTTCTTCAAACCATTCACTCATCCACCCATTCTAAACAGTCTGCCTATCAACAACATCAATTAGACGCTCTACATTGAACTTTTAAACAATCTACTCTGTCTCAGGCTGGCTCTCTTAAGACTAGCCAGTTAAATTGATTACACCTGTATCTGTATCCACTACTCTCAGTAGAGAGCTGTGTCTCTCCATTCTACAAGAATATAAGGCACATTCCATCCAATATTCTATCCATTCATCTTCTTCAGACCATTCACTCATCCACCCATTAAACTGTCTATCAACATCTATTAAACAATCTGTCTATCAACATCCATTAAACTCTCTGTCTATCAACATTAATTAGACTATCTACATTCAACTTTTAAATTATTTACTCTGTCTCAGGCTTTAAGAGTAGGCTACTCTGGCTCTCTTAAGACTAGCCAGTTAAATTGATTACACCTGTGTCAACTACTCTCAGAGAGCTGTATCAGTGTCTCTCTTAACAAGAATATAAGGCACATTCCATCCAACCTTCTATCCACTCATCTTCTTCAGACCATTCACTCATCCACCCATTAAACTGTCAATCAATATCTATTAAACAATCTGCCTATCAACATCCATTAAACATTCTGTCTATCAACATTAATTAGACTATCTACATACAACTTTTAAAGTATTTACTGTGGGTCCCTCTCAAGCAGCGTTTATATGTCCTCCCTCGCTCCTCGATCCTCAATGATCTACATAAAGAAAGATAGAAGAAGGGCTAGACTATCCCATTGTTGCCGCTCCATCATTCTTTATGTAGATCAGTGAGGAGCGAGAGAGGACGCGTAAACGCTATGAGAGGCACCTTCTGTCTCAGGCTTTAAGCATACAATCTCATTAAGACTACAGATCCTGTTTCACTACTTCCTCTGTCCACAACTGTTTCAAAATAAAGGTCCTCACTGCAATAATACACTATTAAATCATTTAACCATTGAAACTACTCAACTATTGAACTGTTCAACCATTCCAACTGTCAGTTATCATCCACTATGCCTCCAGTCAACTACATGAAACCTCCATGTACCTAGCAACCAACATAGCAACCATTAAAATTAAGTGTTTATAACCGTTTCCATAGCAACCAACATGATTATACTGCAGTAACTTCTTGTTTCCTGATAGTGGCCACCATGGATACCCTAGCAACAAATGTTTCAAAATAAAAGTCCTCACTAGCAAGTTAGCATGGTTAGCATAGTTAACATTGTTAACATAGTTAGCATTTTTAGCATAACTGCAAAAAATCATCAACTAAGTTAGCTAATCAACCTGGTTAGCATTGTCAGTAAATTTAGCATTGTTAGCATAGTTAGCATTTTTAACATTACTGCTAGAAATCATCGGTTAAGTTAGCTAATCAACCTGGTTAGCATTGTTAGTAAAGTTAGCATTGCTAGCATAATTAGCATTTTTAGCTTAACTGCTAGAAATCATTAGCTAAATTAGCTAATCAACATTTTAACATGAATAGAAATCATTAGTTAAGTTAGAACTGGAATGTTTAATCTTTAAACTGTCTACCTTCACACTATCAACTCTCTGTAAACTATGCAACCACCATGTTTACCCTAGCTACACCTCAGTAACCATATCTACATTATCTATCTATTTTTGCATTTTCATGCACTGGTAATTCCTTGGAATTGCATTTCTAGTTATTAAACTTCTTCTTCTAACGCTCGCAATTCAGCTTCAACCGTTTAACGTAGAAACTTCATTCAAACTTTGTTGCGTAGGTCTTGCTTATGCCATATGTGCTTTGTATTTTTCAACTTTGTAACTTTTATACTTTTTAAACTATTAGTTAAAAACTATCACCATTTCCCCCATAGACTTAACATTGCTCATTATGACATCACGGCAGCAATTAGAATGTTACCCCAGCTGGTCAGCCACCTGGGCACCAACTGTCAGTTTCTCTCAGGCTCCTCTCTGAAGACTACATATTCTGTTCCCCTGTATCCTCTGCGCACAACAGTATCAAAATAAGTCCTCCTAATTCCATCCAACTTTATATCCATTCATCTTCTTCAAACCATTCACTCATCCACCCATTCTAAACAGTCTGCCTATCAACAACATCAATTAGACGCTCTACATTGAACTTTTAAACAATCTACTCTGTCTCAGGCTGGCTCTCTTAAGACTAGCCAGTTAAATTGATTACACCTGTATCTGTATCCACTACTCTCAGTAGAGAGCTGTGTCTCTCCATTCTACAAGAATATAAGGCACATTCCATCCAACATTCTATCCATTCATCTTCTTCAGACCATTCACTCATCCACCCATTAAACTGTCTATCAACATCTATTAAACAATCTGTCTATCAACATCCATTAAACTCTCTGTCTATCAACATTAATTAGACTATCTACATTCAACTTTTAAATTATTTACTGTCTCAGGCTTTAAGAGTACACGCTGGCTCTCTTAAGACTAGCCAGTTAAATTGATTACACCTGTGTCAACTACTCTCAGAGAGCTGTATCAGTGTCTCTCTTAACAAGAATATAAGGCACATTCCATCCAACCTTCTATCCATTCATCTTCTTCAGACCATTCACTCATCCACCCATTAAACTGTCAATCAATATCTATTAAACAATCTGCCTATCAACATCCATTAAACATTCTGTCTATCAACATTAAGTAGACTATATACAACTTTTAAAGTATTTACTGTGGGTCCCTCTCAAGCAGTGTTTATATGTCCTCCCTCGCTCCTCGATCCTCAATGATCTACATAAAGAAAGATAGAAGAAGGGCTAGACTATCCCATTGTTGCCGCTCCATCATTCTTTATGTAGATCAGTGAGGAGCGAGAGAGGACGCGTAAACGCTATATATGAGAGGCACCTTCTGTCTCAGGCTTTAAGCATACAATCTCATTAAGACTACAGATCCTGTTTCACTACTTCCTCTGTCCACAACTGTTTCAAAATAAAGGTCCTCACTGCAATAATACACTATTAAATCATTTAACCACTGAAACTACTCAACTATTGAACTGTTCAACCATTCCAACTGTCAGTTATCATCCACTATGCCTCCAGTCAACTACATGAAACCTCCATGTACCTAGCAACCAACATAGCAACCATTAAAATTAAGTGTTTATGACCGTTTCCATAGCAACCAACATGATTATACTGCAGTAACTTCTTGTTTCCTGATAGTGGCCACCATGGATACCCTAGCAACAAATGTTTCAAAATAAAAGTCCTCACTAGCAAGTTAGCTAGTTAGCATGGTTAGCATAGTTAGCATTGTTAGCATTTTTAGCATAACTGCAAAAAATCATAAACTAAGTAAGCTAATCAACCTGGTTAGCATTGTTAGCAAATTTAGCATTGTTAGCATAGTTAGCATTTTTAGCATTACTGCTAGGAATCATCGGTTAAGTTAGCTAATCAACCTGGTTAGCATTTTTAGTAAAGTTAGCATTGCTAGCATAATAAGCATTTTTAGCGTAACTGCTAGAAATCATTAGCTAAGTTAGCTAATCAACATTTTAACATGAATAGAAATCATTAGTTAAGTTAGAACTGGAACGTTTCATCTTTAAACTGTCTACCTTCACACTATCAACTCTCTGTAAACTATGCAACCACCATGTCTACCCTAGCTACACCTTAGTAACCATATCTACATTATCTATCTATTTTTGCATTTTCATGCACTGGTAATTCCTTGGAATTGCATTTCTAGTTCTTCTTCTAACGCACGCAATTCAGCTTCAACCGCTTAACGTAGAAACTCCATTCAAATTTTGACGCGTAGGTCTTACTTACGCGATGTGGGCTTTGTATTTTTCAACTTTGTAACTTTTATACTTTTTAAACTATTAGTTAAAAACTATTACAATTTCCCCCATAGACTTAACATGGCTCATTATGACATCACGGCAGCAATTAGAATGTTACCCCAGCTGGTCAGCCACCTGGCCACCAACTGTCAGTTTCTCTCAGGCTTTACAATCTCTCTGAAGACTACATATTCTGTTCCCCTGTATCCTCTGCGCACAACAGTATCAAAATAAGTCCTCCTAATTCCATCCAACTTTATATCCATTCATCTTCTTCAAACCATTCACTCATCCACCCATTCTAAACAGTCTGCCTATCAACAACATCAATTAGACGCTCTACATTGAACTTTTAAACAATCTACTCTGTCTCAGGCTGGCTCTCTTAAGACTAGCCAGTTAAATTGATTACACCTGTATCTGTATCCACTACTCTCAGTAGAGAGCTGTGTCTCTCCATTCTACAAGAATATAAGGCACATTCCATCCAACATTCTATCCATTCATCTTCTTCAGACCATTCACTCATCCACCCATTAAACTGTCTATCAACATCTATTAAACAATCTGTCTATCAACATCCATTAAACTCTCTGTCTATCAACATTAATTAGACTATCTACATTCAACTTTTAAATTATTTACTCTGTCTCAGGCTTTAAGAGTACTCTGGCTCTCTTAAGACTAGCCAGTTAAATTGATTACACCTGTGTCAACTACTCTCAGAGAACTGTATCAGTGTCTCTCTTAACAAGAATATAAGGCACATTCCATCCAACCTTCTATCCATTCATCTTCTTCAGACCATTCACTCATCCACCCATTAAACTGTCAATCAATATCTATTAAACAATCTGCCTATCAACATCCATTAAACATTCTATCTATCAACATTAATTAGACTATCTACATACAACTTTTAAAGTATTTACTGTGGGTCCCTCTCAAGCAGCGTTTATATGTCCTCCCTCGCTCCTCGATCCTCAATGATCTACATAAAGAAAGATAGAAGAAGGGCTAGACTATCCCATTGTTGCCGCTCCATCATTCTTTATGTAGATCAGTGAGGAGCGAGAGAGGACGCGTAAACGCTATGAGAGGCACCTTCTGTCTCAGGCTTTAAGCATACAATCTCATTATGACTACAGATCCTGTTTCACTACTTCCTCTGTCCACAACTGTTTCAAAATAAAGGTCCTCACTGCAATAATACACTATTAAATCATTTAACCATTGAAACTACTCAACTATTGAACTGTTCAACCATTCCAACTGTCAGTTATCATCAATTATGCCTCCAGTCAACTACATGAAACCTCCATGTACCTAGCAACCAACATAGCAACCCTTAAAATAAAGCGTTTATGACCGTTTTCATAGCAACCAACATGATTTTACTACAGTAACTTCTTTATTCCTGATAGTGGCCACCAAGATACTCTATCAACAAATGTTTCAAAATAAAAGTCCTCACTAGCAAGTTAGCTAGTTAGCATGGTTAGCATTGTTAGCACAGTTAGCATTTTTACCATAACTGCTAGAAATTATTAGCTAAGTTAGCTAATTAACCTGGTTAGCATTGTTAACATAGTTAGCATTGTTAGCATTTTTAGCATAACTGTTAGAAATGATTAGTTAAGTTAGCTAATCAACCTGGTTAGCATTGTTAGCATAGTTAGCATTGTTAGCATTTTTAGCATAACTGCTAGAAATCATTAGTTCAGTTAGAACTGTAATGTTTAAGCTTTAAACTGTCTACCTTCACACTATCAGCTTTCTTTAAACTATGCAACCACCATGTTTACCCTAGCTACACCTTAGTAACTATATCTACATTATCTACTGTATCTATACATTTTTGCATTTTCATGCACTCGTAATTTCCCTGGAATTACAATCTCTAGTTCTTCTTCTAACGCACGCAATTCAGCTTCAACCGCTTAACGTAGAAACTCCATTCAAACTATGTCGCGTAGGTCTTACTTACGCGATGTGTGCTTTGTATTTTTCAACTTTGTAACTTTTATACTTTTTAAACTATTAGTTAAAAACTATTACAATTTCCCCCATAGACTTAACATTGCTCATTATGACATCACGGCAGCAATTAGAATCTTACGCCAGGTGGCCGGCCACCTGGGCACCAACTGTCAGTTTCTCTGGCTTTAAGCATACAGTCTCTTAGAAGACTACATATCCTGTTAACTGTTTCCTCTGTCCACAACTGTTTCAAAATAAAAGTCCTCACTGCAATAATACACTATTAAATCATTTAACCATTGATACTACTCAACTATTGAACTGTTCAACCATTCCAACTGTCAGTTATCATCCACTATGCCTCCAGTCAACTACATGAAACCTCCATGTACCTAGCAACCAACATAGCAACCATTAAAATTAAGTGTTTATGACCGTTTCCATAGCAACCAACATGATTATACTGCAGTAACTTCTTGTTTCCTGATAGTGGCCACCATGGATACCCTAGCAACAAATGTTTCAAAATAAAAGTCCTCACTAGCAAGTTAGCTAGTTAGCATGGTTAACATTGTTAGCATAGTTAGCATTTTTTAGCATAACTGCAAAAAATCATCAACTAAGTTATCTAATCAACCTGGTTAGCATTGTTAGCACATTTAGCATTGTTAGCATAGTTAGCATTTTTAGCATTACTGCTAGAAATCATCGGTTAAGTTAGCTAATCAACCTGGTTAGCATTGTTAGTAAAGTTAGCATTGCTGGCATAATTAGCATTTTTAGCGTAACTGCCATAGACAGTAAAAGATATGGACAGAGCTATCACGTAGACGGCAGCAGAGACCGAGGAAGCAAATTTCAACGGTTTTTTTAGGTCTTCTTATTCCGTCATAGGTCTCCTGCGCAGGCTCAGTTGTCGTACATGTGACGTAGGCACGTAGTCTGACCGAGTCTGACCTATGGCGACGCTTTACTCTCGCTGGACGCATGCGCTTTTAACACTTTAGCATTGACTTCGGAAAAACGTTAATTACTCAGCCGATAAGACAGTTACGAGATTAATATGTCAATTTCACAATGTAGTATGTACCCCGACAATAGAAAATGTTCATATAAAGGCTTAAAACGCTTCAGCTCTAACGTAATTTGATGTCAAAGTGGCGCTTACGCCCCATAGGATTCAATGGAATGGCCAGCTAGCCACGGTCTTCTCGTTAGCATGGCGGCCGCCATACTGTCTACACTCTCAGAACGTTCGCTGCCCCCTTGGTAACTGCTAGAAATCATTAGCTAAGTTAGCTAATCAACATTTTAACATGAATAGAAATCATTAGTTAAGTTAGAACTGGAATGTTTCATCTTTTAACTGTCTACCTTCACACTATCAACTCTCTGTAAACAATGAGTTAAGTTAAAGTTAAGTATGCCAGTTAAATTGATTACACCTGTGTCAACTACTCTCAGAGAGCTGTATCAGTGTCTCTCTTAACAAGAATATAAGGCACATTCCATCCAACATTCTATCCATTCATCTTCTTCAGACCATTCACTCATCCACCCATTAAACTGTCTATCAACATCTATTAAACAATCTGTCTATCAACATCCATTAAACTCTCTGTCTATCAACATTAATTAGACTATCTACATTCAACTTTTAAATTATTTACTCTGTCTCAGGCTTTAAGATACTCTGGCTCTCTTAAGACTAGCCAGTTAAATTGATTACACCTGTGTCAACTACTCTCAGAGAGCTGTATCAGTGTCTCTCTTAACAAGAATATAAGGCACATTCCATCCAACCTTCTATCCATTCATCTTCTTCAGACCATTCACTCATCCACCCATTAAACTGTCAATCAATATCTATTAAACAATCTGCCTATCAACATCCATTAAACATTCTATCTATCAACATTAATTAGACTATCTACATACAACTTTTAAAGTATTTACTGTGGGTCCCTCTCAAGCAGCGTTTATATGTCCTCCCTCGCTCCTCGATCCTCAATGATCTACATAAAGAAAGATAGAAGAAGGGCTAGACTATCACATTGTTGCCGCTCCATCATTCTTTATGTAGATCAGTGAGGAGCGAGAGAGGACGCGTAAACGCTATGAGAGGAACCTTCTGTCTCAGGCTTTAAGCATACAATCTCATTAAGACTACAGATCCTGTTTCACTACTTCCTCTGTCCACAACTGTTTCAAAATAAAGGTCCTCACTGCAATAATACACTATTAAATCATTTAACCATTGAAACTACTCAACTATTGAACTGTTCAACCATTCCAACTGTCAGTTATCATCCACTATGCCTCCAGTCAACTACATGAAACCTCCATGTACCTAGCAACCAACATAGCAACCATCAAAATTAAGCGTTTATGACCGTTTCCATAGCAACCAACATGATTTTACTACAGTAACTTCTTTATTCCTGATAGTGGCAGCCATGGATACCCCATCAACAAATGTTTCAAAATAAAAGTCCTCAGTACCAAGTTAGCTAGTTAGCATGGTTAGCATAGTTAACATTGTTAGCATAGTTAGCATTTTTAACATAACTGCTAAAAATGATTAGCTAAGTTAGCTAATCAACCTGGTTAGCATTGTTAGCATAGTTAACATTGTTAGCATTGTTAGCATTTTTAGCATAACTGCTAAAAATGATTAGCTAAGTTAGCTAATCAACGTGGTTAGCATTGTTAGCATAGTTAGCATTGTTAGCATAGTTAACATTTTTAGCATTACTGCTAGAAATCATTAGCCAAGTAAACCAATCAACCTGGTTATCATTGTTAGCATAGTTAACATTTTAGAATACCTGTTAGAAATCATTCGTTAAGTTAGAACAGGAATGTTTAAGCTTTAAAATGTCTACCTAAACACTATCAACTCTCTTTAAACTATGCAACCACCATGTTTACCCTAGCTATACCTTAGTAGCCATATCTACATTATCTATCTATATTTTTTTTTGCATTTTCATGCACTGGTAATTCCATTGGAATTGCATTTCTAGTTATTATTATTCCGCTTACCAAATTCATTTTTTCTATTCAGCTTGAACCGTTTAACTTAGAAACTTCATTCAAACGTCACAACGTAGGTCTTAAATAGGGGAATGCTGCTAAGTATTTTTCAACTTTGTAACTTTTATACTTTTTAAACTATAAATTAAAAACTATTCAAAATTTCCCCATACACTTAACATTGGCCTCTATGACATCACAATCGGATCATTAAGCAATTAGAATCTTATGCCAGGTGGCCAGCCCCACCTGCAGCAGCCCTCTCTCTCTCAGGCAGCATACAATCTCTGTGAAGACTACATATCCTGTTAAACTCTCTTTCCACAACTGTTTCAAAATAAAAGTCCTCACTGCAATAATACACTATTAAATCATTTAACCATTGAAACTACTCAACTATCTAACTGTTCAACCATTCCAACTGTCAGTTATCTTCAACTATGCCTCCAGTCAACTACATGAGACCTCCATGTGCCTGCAACCAACATAGCAACCATTAAAATTAAGCGTTTATGACCGTTTCCATAGCAACCAACATGATTTTACTATAGTAACTTCTTTATTCCTGATAGTGGCAGCCATGGATACCCTATCAACAAATGTTTCAAAATAGAAGTCCTCAGTAGCAAGTTAGCTAGTTAGCATAGTTAGCATTTTTAGCATAGCTGTTAGAAATGATTAGCTAAGTTAGCTAATCAACCTAGTTAGCATTGTTAACATAGTTAGCATTGTTAGCATAGTTAGCATTTTTAGCATAACTGTTAAAAATGATTAGCTAAGTTAGCTTATCAACCTGGTTAGCATTGTTACCATAGTTAGCATTGTTAGCATAGTTAGCATTTTTAGCATAACTGATAGAAATCATTAGCTAAGTTAGCTAATCAACTTGGTTAGCATTGTTAGCATAGTTAGCATTGTTAACATTTTTAGCATTATTGTTAGAAATCATCAGCTAAGTTAGCTTATCAACCTGGTTAGCATTGTTAACATAGCTATCATTTTTACAATAACTGTTAGAAATCATTAGTTAAGTTAGAACAGGAATGTTTAAGCTTTAAAATGTCTACCTTAACACTATCAACTCTCTTTAAACTATGCAACCACCATGTTTACCCTAGCTACACCTTAGTAACCATATCTACATTATCTATCTATACATTTTTTTGCATTTTCATGCACTGGTAATTCCTTGGAATTGCATTTCTAGTTCTATCTGTCGATCTTCTATGAATACAATAGCACCTCTTAAGGTTAAAACCAAGTCCTCAGAGAAAAAACAGCCTTGGATTAACAACAATATCCGTAGCTGTAAACAAGAGTGCAGGAAAGCAGAGCGTAGGTGGAAAAAGTCTGGTCTCCAAATACACTATGATATTATGAAAGATGTATTATCCCAATATAACAACATGGTTAAGAACGCAAGATCACAGTATTTTTCAGAACTTATTTCTGCCAATAAGAACAACCCTAGATTATTATTCAATACAGTAGATTATCTGGTAAACCCAAACCCGCCTTGTGCCCCAGTTGAAAGTGATGCTGATTGTGAAACATTTTTGTCCTATTTTACTGAGAAGGTAGAGATTATTAGAGCTTCTATTACTCCTGATCCAAGTTACTTAGAGGTTCCCCATTCTCAACCAGATATTTTAAACAAGTTCAATCCCATCACTTTAACTGAACTTTTAGAAACTGTGTCTCACATGAAAGTGTCTTCCAGCCCTCTTGATATTATTCCAACTAAGTTCCTATTGGAGGTAATGGAATCTGTTGGGCCTTGCCTGCTTTCCATCTTTAACAGTTCCCTGTGTAATGGTAGTGTTCCTGATTATTTTAAAACTGCCTGTGTGAACCCCTTGCTAAAAAAGTCTGGGCTTGATCCCTCTCTTCCTCAAAACTACAGACCTATATCCAAATTACCTTTCATATCAAAAATCCTTGAAAAAATAGTGTCTAATCAACTTCTGTCTGCTCTTCATAACAACAACATTTTTGAGAGGTTTCAATCTGGCTTCCGAAAACATCATAGCACTGAGACTGCACTACTGAAAGTTACCAATGACCTTTTAAGAATAGCTGATGATGGCTTGGGCTCTGTTCTAATACTTCTGGACCTTAGTGCGGCCTTTGACACAATTGATCATTGCATACTGTTAGACAGGCTGAGGCATTGGGTGGGATTATCTGGTACTGCTTTACAATGGTTCACATCCTATTTGTCAAATAGAAGGTTCTGTGTCTCTGTGAACAACTATGAATCTTCTTATTCTTGTGTTAAATATGGTGTACCGCAGGGGTCAGTCTTGGGACCTATTTTATTTAGCTTATACATGCTCCCCCTTGGTAAAATTTTCCTGAAACATGGTGTATCTTTCCACTTTTATGCAGACGATACACAGATTTACCTTCCACTTAGACCCTCAGATCCTAGTAGGCTTAGCTCACTGAATGACTGCCTTAGTGATGTCAAAAACTGGATGTCAAATAACTTTCTCCAGCTAAATTCTAACAAAACAGAGATCCTAGTCATTGGGTCCCAGCACATGGCAAATCAAATTTTGCCATTTTTAGGTCCTCTACAGGATAGAGTCAAGCCTGTTGCAAAAAATCTTGGCATCTGGTTTGATGGCAATCTAAATTTTGAACATCATGTTAGAAAACTTGTGCAATCTTGTTTTTACCAACTTAGGAATATCTCCAAAATAAGACATATCTTATCTTTCAGAGACGCAGAAACCATCATACATGCTTTTATCTCCTCACGCCTGGATTATTGTAACAGTCTTTTCACATGCCTCACTCAAAAGTCCTTACACAGGCTTCAAATAGTCCAAAACTCTGCTGCCAGGCTCCTAAATAAAACTAGTCGGTATGAACACATCACTCCTGTTCTAGCATCACTTCACTGGCTCCCAATATGCTGGAGAATTGATTTTAAATTGTTGCTTGTTACATTTAAAGCTCTTCATGGCCTTTCCCCTGGTTACATTTTTGATATGCTAGTGCCCTATAGCCCTACACGAGCATTAAGGTCTGCTGGCAAAGGTTTATTGACCATTCCTGAGTCACGGCTTGCAACTAAAGGCTGGCTTACATTGCACGATTTTGGTCTGTTTTAACAGTCGGCGACTAAATTTCCAAAATCGGGCGGAAATCTTGGGAGTTGTCCTGAAATCGCAGCGCGCTCCCGTCATCTAAATCGTTTAGTGTAAGGTGCCAATCTTAGCGGTTTTAAGTCCGTCGGAGGCAGTCTTTTTCTAGTTTTGCCGTTACGACAATATCAAACATGTTTGATATTATCGGAAGTCTTTTCAGTCGTGGCTCATGCAAATAGTGACGTGAACATTAAAAACCTATAGTAACCTTGCGCGAACATGAAACAGGAAGGGGCAAAATAGGCGACAGCTGTAGCCTTTATGATTATTTGTTATTTCATTTCTTATAATTTATTAGTCGGTTGTTCTACGTGACAGAACAGCTCTATATCTGTTAGTGATGTCACACATCAAACAATGCTGCAGAAACGCGAAAAAATACTTTGATATGAGTAGGCTATCATGTGATTTCCTGTGAATGATGACGTGTAGCCTATTGCACGATGGAAATAATTTGAAGGAATCTAGCAGCAGTCTTGTAAATAGTGACCCACAGTCTTTGCAAAATCCTAATCTGAGACTGGCCTGTGACTAGACTGTGACTAAAACCTCAATGAATTGTCTTTAGATGTGAGAGGGTCTGAGACTGTAGTTTTTCAAAAATCTTTTCCAAATCTTTGCAAAGTCTGGCAATGTAAGGTAGGCTTAAAGGGGACAGATCTTTTTCTGTGTTAGCCCCAAAGCTTTGGAATGCACTGCCTGAGCAAATAAGGTTAGCTGATACTGTTCCATCTTTTAAGTCCCTCCTTAAAACTCACCTGTACCGTAAAGCTTTTAAGGAGTTTATTTAAGTTTAATTTTTGTTTATGTCTTGGTTTGGTTTTGCCTTGTGTAGTGTTTTGATTATTGCAGTTTTTTCTGTTGTTCATTCAAAAAAAAAAAAAAAATATATATATATATATATATTTTTTTTTTTCTTTATTCTTGCCAATGTTGTTATGGTATTATTTGTATTGTTTTTAGTCACTTCATTTTTGTGTTATTTTTTGTTCTGTTTATTATTTCATATGTAAAGCACTTTGAAACTATGTTTAGAAAAGCGCTCTATAAATAAAGATTATTATTATTATTATTATTATAAATGTGGCCTCATTCATGTGTAATCACCAATTCAAAGCATTCCTATTGGCTCAGAAGTCCTCATTTGAATATTCATAGCTCAGACCCGGCTCTCCATTTGCGTGCGCCATCTTGGAATGCGGGTGGGCGCTACGGACATATGCGAAATACTACAACTCCGTCTTTGACTTCTGAAGGCAGAGACCATAGCTATGTCTATGGCAGAGAGACCATATCTCGGATCTATCCATTTCCTACATTCAGCGATGTAAGTTATGAACCCGTTTTCAACAAGCCACCTGTCTATCTAACATTCCAACACTGAAATTGTATTTTCCAAATAAACAAATAAAGTAACTTTCATCGTGATCTGTCACTGTCTCCGCAATGGCCTTTAGTTTAGTTTACATAGCCATTTAAAAGGCTTTCTAGACCCACAGACAGTTGATAAACTAACTTACCATAGTTTTACTAGAACTAGAAGTTCTACAAAGTTCTACAAATTTGCTGAACGGAGGAGGATGTTTCAGGTTAGTTGCAAAACATTCACGGGCACCATATTATTGCCCTCTTACGTGTCACAGTAATTTCTATACCAACTAAGACTGCAGATCCGTAAAGAAACGCAAGCACCCACATCATAAGTGTTTCTTAATTAGGTTTGTACCAAACATGACATTTTACCGTGACTCGAGGAGCTGTAAACAGCTGTGAGGTTGTGTACAAAACCGCTAGCTACCACTTCCCATTACGGTGCAAACGTTAGCGAGCTAGCTTGGTTAACAGGCTAAATGAAATGGTTTGTTGTGTCCGAAAGTGTGTCTTATTGGTATCACACAAGCAATGACAATGGAGAAGTTTCGGTTTTATGTTATTTCAGGTTAGTTTGCAACAACAAGTTTAACCACAGTCCTTGGCTACCTAGCTAGCAAGCCTGACTAGCCCTTCCCATTAACTTTCTATGTAGGCCTACTGTGCTAGCTAGCTACTGTGCTAACCAGCTCGGTTAACAGGCAAAGTGAAATAATTTATTACGTATCCGAAAGTGAGTTTTATTGGCATCACACACAAGCAACGACAATAGAGAAAAGTTCTGTTTTGACTAGGAGACTGGAACTATAGGGCCATTGTCTTGGTAGATTCACGACGAGATTAACATTATACTGCAACAACTTAATTAATGTTTTGCAACGGCTTGCAAATGCTGGCAACGATGTGCAACGTTTAATCATAGACAGTAAAAGAAAATTGCATTTAATTCACACCTCCGCAACAGTTTTGTCTCGTCGCAGATCTTTGGGCATTATGTTTTTGACCTGAGAAGCTACCGTAGTCCGTATAGGCTGCGATATAATCCCTAACCGCTAGATGGGAGAATTTCACAATGAAATGTCCTCAAGCTTACACAATATCCCTTTAACCTGTCACACACTGAGTAACCTATAAAAGGAAAATCTACCCATAATTCTTGGAGTTATTCTGTTGTCAGATGCTCCCACACCGTAGGTGTGTTAGTCTTCAATCCTCTGAGCTGGTAATGTATTTTCATTCTCTGACTGTTTTGCACGATAGCGTAATTCCTTTAACCTGTTGAAATAACTTTCACACTATGCATTTAGATGTACTTCTGTAATGTGTTGGATGAATAACTTGTACCTGTCCAATAAATTGTTATGCTCTGATCCGCATAGCCTTTCTATGTACTTATAGACCAGAGTGGTAGTTATAGGTAACGGTGTTGGCGCAATGTATGACTAGGATTCAACTATCGCCGCTGTAGAGTTAAATCAACTGAAGTAGTAAACTACAGCAGAACTGACTATTGTACCGGGAGATAGCGATGGGCAGTTTGCCAGTGATGATCTGAACGAGACGGCCTCACCTCAGCTCAGCCTAAACCAGGGGTCGGCAACCTGCGGCTCTTTAGCGCCACCCTGGTGGCTCCCTGGAGCGTCTTCAAAAATGTATGAAAATGAATGGGGGGATTTTTGTTTGTTTGTTTTAATATGGTTTCTGTATGAGGACAAACATTCTTAATGTTTTCCAATGTTGCAAAAATGTGCATAATAAATATTAAAGTTCAACATTTCTGTCAACGAAGATTTGATAGCCTGCGACACACGTTTCAGGGCGGCGCCGTGCCAGGCAGGTGGCTGTAAACCTATGGTTGTAAACAAACCGGCAGGTGTGTCAGCATGGGCCATGCCATGCCATGGATCCCAAAGGGAAAAGGAGAAAGATAGCCGATGATATCAGAGAATTTAAGGCAGAATGGACCGAATCATTTGCTTTCATTGCCATTGCGGAAGGATTGCCTGCATGTTTGCTTTGTAATGAGAAGTTGGCGAACAACAAAAAGAGAAAGACATTTAGAAAGACATTTTCAGGGAAGGCATGCTACATTTGCAGCCGACTACCCAGTTGGGACTGAGAGAAAAAGTGCGATTGCAGTAGCCTACTTCTGGAGAAATTTTGTTGCAACCTGAGAGATATTAAAACGTGGAAAACAACTGTTCACGGATGGTGATTACACGAAGTTGAACTACAGCGGAGTAGTCACGTGGTGTGTCATTCTCTCCGAGATGCGCTGCAGGGAAAAACGTAGGCTACATTTAATCATGAAAGCTCATTATGTAGCCTCGTTGTAGCCTACTTAGTCATTTTGATAGTAGGCTAATATAGATAATATACACTTACAGCCTGTGTTGCCTTCATATAAGGCTTAGGCCTACATAAAGCTTTTCATTTTTTGCGGCTCCAGACAGATTTGTTTTTTGTTTTTTTGGTCCAAAATGGCTCTTTGAACATTTTGGGTTGCCGACCCCTGGCATAAACCCTCTGTAGCATGAGGTGTCGTAGACCGGTCACCACACTGTGTATAGTATAGCAGCCTAAAGCGGCCCGAGTCAGCACTGTAGCCTCTGCCTTATTTCAGAACTTGGGAAGAGTCATTGTGTTAGAATGGGAACTGCCCGAATTAAACAGCCGAGGATGACACCCACAAACCATTGGTTACCTTAAGCAGGGCTGTTTCAGTGCTATGCAGGGGTCTGAATCCTGACTGGAAAGGTTCTAGTATGTTATGGGTGGCCAGGAAGGGAGTCAGCTGTGACAGAACAGTTTTTTCCAGAACTTTAGAAATAAAGGGAAGCTTAGAGATGGGACGATAATTTTTTAAGCATTTGGCATCAAGGTTGTGTTTTTTAAGCAAGGGTTGGACAACCGCATGCTTAAAACATGCAGGGACAGTGCCAGAGGCAAGGCATGAGTTTAAAATTATCTGAATGGAGGAGCCAACTGTATCAAAGACATCCTTCATAATAGAGGAGGGTATAGCATCATGAGGTGATGTACAGTGGGTACGGGTTGAGAATGCACCTTCTCCCGCGGGACTCCCGAAGAGATCCCGCAGTGCGTCAAGCCGATTTTTTTCGAGGCTAAGGCAATGTACCCAAACAACCACCAGGTGGCAGAAAGTTTCAACTGCATTTAATGATGAAGACCGCATATCCGTCAATAGTCGACTCCTTAATCTCACTGAATCATTAAAATGAAGGTGATGACTGGCGAAATTATTCAAACGACACTTCAATGAACCATTGTTGAAATGAATGAAAATGGTTATAGAAATCGCCTACAGCCAGCGTTATAAGAAATATATAAGTAATAGTTAAAGTCTTCTTCCGTATTAAACAGATAGCCTACGGGACGCTCTTTGTTCCGTAGTCTATTTTAAGGAACTACTCAATGCACACACACTGGGTAAACTGGCGCGCTACAAACATTAAAATGTCAAATCATATTTATTTCTCTTTGTCGCCATGATATTGGGGGAAACGCGGAGAGGCGAGATGGTCAGTCCTCGTATTTGTTCTTCGCGTTTCGTTATAAGAAATATATAAGTAATAGTTAAAGTCTTCTTCTGTATTAAACAGATAGCCTACGGGACGCTCTTTGTTCCGTATTTTAAGGAACTGCTCAATTCACACACACTGGGTAAACTGGCGCGCTACAAACATTAAAATGTCAAATCATATTTATTTCTCTTTGTCGCCATGATATTGGGGGAAACGCGGAGAGGCGAGATGGTCAGTCCTCGTATTTTTTCTTCGCGTTTCGTTATAAGAAATATATAAGTAATAGTTAAAGTCTTCTTCTGTATTAAACAGATAGCCTACGGGACGCTCTTTGTTCCGTATTTTAAGGAACTACTCAATGCACACACACTGGGTAAACTGGCGCGCTACAAACATTAAAATGTCAAATCATATGTATTTCTCTTTGTCGCCATGATATTGGGGGAAACGCGGAGAGGCGAGATGGTCAGTCCTCGTATTTTTTCTTCGCGTTTCGTTATAAGAAATATATAAGTAATAGTTAAAGTCTTCTTCTGTAGGCTATTGAACAGATAGCCTACGGGACGCTCTTTGTTCCGTATTTTAAGGAACTACTCAATGCACACACACTGGGTAAACTGGCGCGCTACAAACATTAAAATGTCAAATCATATTTATTTCTTTGTCGCCATGGTAGGCCTATTGGGGGAAACGCGGAGAGGCGAGATGGTCAGTCCTCGTATATTTTCTTCGCGTTTCGTCATAAGAATATATAAGTAATAGTTAAAGTCTTCTTCTGTATTCTCTGCCACATTCGACAACAGCATTCAAGTTCCTTCTCAGCACGATGACGTGACTTTGCTTGCTGTTGGCCCAGATTAGAACAACATGCTCGAATTCACCAACAGAGTCGCGGCAACGTTGGTAGATACCAGTGATGCGCGGGTACGTGTCTGAACGCCCCGCCCCGCCCCGCCGTTTACAACTAACCCGACCGCAACTCGGACCGCAAAAAAAAAATATTGAAATACAGGACCCGACCCGCTTCCCGACCCGCTTATTGTAAAAAGTAGCCTAGTCTAACTTAGTCGTAGCGTCATTGAGCTATGCAAAATTGGTATCTCATATGCATGTAAAACAATAATATAGCCTATATTGCCTAATTATATATAGCCTATAATTGCTCAGAATTTGGGAAACATGCATTTAGTCTACCTTTTTTTTGTTCCGTGTCAGCATTCATCCAAAAATGTGGCTGTTTGACTCAACATTGAACATAATTAGCCTAGGATTTTCCTATACAAATTCTGTTTCAGCCGTTCCTCACATGAATGCCTTGAAGCTCTCCCAAGCATGAAATGCAGGCATAGAATATTATTAAGAAACTCTTTATTAACGTCTTCATCAATGGACCAAAAGTCCATTGCTCCGCGATTATAAATTGCAGCGAGATGAAACCTTTATTGCACGACGTGGGGAAGAGCAGACGTGGGGCTTTCCAACGAGCCACTAGGCCTATAAGTTGCGCAAGGACGCACATATTGCATGCTCATACCAATTGTAGGCTATATGCCTTGATGACATTAAATTAAGAAATATTTCCTGATTTGGGAAACTTTAGTTTATTTTTCTTTCCATAATACCATTCGATCTTGCTGGAAATTATCAGACTTGAGAAACACGCATTGCATCGGCAACTTCGCTGCTCAGTAGACGATTCTGCCACTTTCTGTAGAGGCCAGCAGTTCGAGATAAAAGCTGCAGATCATAGACAGAGAAAGCATATGCTCTGAGAACAGAACACAACTGCATGTCAAGTGTAGCCGAGGGTCTGTCTACGCAGAAACAACAAGTGCATTTCTACATGTTCGTGACAAAATGTGGGGGATAGAATCGCGTTTCAGTGGGAATGCTGCAACTTATGTCTTTTTCTTCTAAAGACAATTATGTACTATATAAATGACAATTTTTTTTTTTTACCGACCCGACCAAACATGACCCGCATATCATTAAAAATATTTTTTCTTGACGCATAACCGCGGGTGACCGCGGTCGCCCGCTCGATTTGGATCAGCCCGCGCATCACTGGTAGATACGGATGCCTGCTCTTCAGAGCCATCACCACAAAGGAGCACTAGAGCCTGGTGCAAAACCACCAACTGGGATGGATCGAAGGGCAAGCAAGCACTGCCACACAACGTCAAGACCTTTGTCAACACTAAGCAGAAAGTTTCCTACGATGGGGAGAAGTGGCCGCAAGGACTGCATCGATAAGATCAACGAATGCCTTCGCAAGCCCCGAAACCCTGGCGATACATTTTCTTTCCTTTAATTCAATAAAACATTGTTTATCTGAAGAACTTTTCCGAGGTTGTCTTGTCTACCAAATCCTAAACTTAAATAGAGTAAACATTTTATCTTATGAAAAAACTCTTAGGGGGAACAGTTAGGCAGCCCTTCCTCCATTATCGTAGTAGGACTATAGGCAATTTATTAGAGGGGTCAAAAAAAACTAATAAAGTAGGCTAGACTAAATGTGTCACTTTAGTGATTGGCTCTTTCAAATGCAAATTAGGTGGATGGGCTTTTGAATGGGCCTGCTGCAGGTGAGAGGACAAATCCTACGAATTTATTGTTTTTAGAAAGTGCCATTATCATTGCCATATTCTCTTAAAACATAGGCTATATATTTGAAAACGAGTTGATTAAAGGCTTCTAATGGTGTCTCTATAATATGATAAAAGCAGAGATTGAGATGTGTGTTTGGAACAGTTTTTCAAATCCCCCGGGGGTATTTAGACTCCAGGGTGTTAAGCACTCATTCACAACTGTCCCATCGCTAAATGCTCTCTTGTGTTGCGTGATCACACAAGTAGGCCTATAGCCTACCTGTCGTAGTGTGCTTTTAATTTGATATGCCTAATTATTATCTCCGCCAAGGATATAGGATGAACAAAGTCTATGGATTTGCTATCCAGTAGCCTAATAATTAGGCTATGTGCCACGTCCGATTTCGCAAGTGGTGTAGTAGGCTACATTTAAAAACAGACAGCCGCCTGTGAGATCCATTTCATGAAGAGCATTATTGTCTTGTGCGATCATTCCCCCTCCCCCACACTCGTCTAACCAGTTCACTACATTATAGCCTATAGCCTATGCGGCACTGAGGACGACACTTGAGCCCGACACTATGTCAATGTAAAAATGTGTGTGAGTGCGCGCTGAACCACGAATTAACATATTAACTTTTCTTTTCAGCAGACATCGCAAACATAAAAAGAATCTCAAAACAGGAAGTCTTTCGTTTCTTTTAATAAATCGATTCATTTTGTTTTGACGGGTTCCGGAGAGGTTCTTCGACTGGGTTTCGAACCCCGGTCGCTTGCGTACGATACCTATGCTTCAACCACATGCGCCACAACTGGATGTGAATTTCGAAAGGCTTTATTCGGCATATGTAGGCTACTTGAACGTCGCCGTAGCCTACTTGAACGTCGCCGGTTAAAATGAACAAGCCTCCGTTTTAAAATAGCTTAGGCCTACACATTTCTAAGTATTCCTAGCATGTAAATGTTGCCAAAATGTCCATCTTGTCCATCTCTTTCGTCTTCGCCTTGACGTTGACAATAATAGCCTATTCACGGAAATGCGGTCTTGTAACCGTAGCCTAATGAATTCATGAATTAATCTAAGGTTGCCTTTCGAGTAGCCTATTTCAGGTTGAATTGAAGGCTATTTCCTTCTGATAGGCCTATAGGTTTCTAAAACCATTTTCATTCATTTCAACAATGGTTTATTGAAACGTCGTTTGATTAATTTCGCCAGTCATCACTTTCATTTTAAGGATATAGGATGAACAAAGTCTATGGATTTGCTATCCAGTAGCCTAATAATTAGGCTATGTGCCACGTCCGATTTCGCAAGTGGTGTAGTAGGCTACATTTAAAAACAGACAGCCGCCTGTGAGATCCATTTCATGAAGAGCATTATTGTCTTGTGCGATCATTCCCCCTCCCCCACACTCGTCTAACCAGGTCACTACATTATAGCCTATATGCGGCACTGAGCACGACACGACACTTGAGCCCGAAACTATGTCAATGTAAAAATGTGTGTGAGTGCGCGCTGAACCACGAATTAACATATTAACTTTTCTTTTCAGCAGACATCGCAAACATAAAAAGAATCTCAAAACAGGAAGTCTTTCGTTTCTTTTAATAAATATATGCATTTTCTTTTGATGGGTTCCGGGGAGGTTCTTCGACTAGGTTTCGAACCCCGGTCGCTGGCATACGATACCTATGCATCAACCACTTGCGCCACAGCTGGATGTGAACTTCAAGAGGCTTTATTCGGGAAATGTACTTGAAACGTCGCCGGTTAAAATGAACAAGCCTCCGTTTTAAAATAGCTTACACATTTCTAAGTAGCCTATTCCTAGCATGTAAATGTTGCCAAAATGTCCATCTTGTCCATCTCTTTCGTCTTCGCCTTGACGTTGACAATAATAGCCTATTCACGGAAATGCGGTCTTGTAACCGTAATGAATTCATGAATTAATCTAAGGTTGCCTTTCGAGTAGCCTATTTCAGGTTGAATTGAAGGAAATAGTCCTTCTGATAGGCCTATAGGTTTCTAAAACCATTTTCATTCATTTCAACAATGGTTTATTGAAACGTCGTTTGATTAATTTCGCCAATCACTTTCATTTTAATGATTAAATGAGACGGATATGCGGAGCATTTCTCTCCCTCTCCGTTGACCAAAACGTTGCTCTGGCATCTCTGCTGGACTGACTGAGTTATAGGCTACGTCGAGTGAGAGAGCTGTGAGGTAGGCTGTAAACATTCGAAAACTCGGGCGGTCTATGTTGCCCCCTTGCGGTTGCAGTTTTCCCGATGCTTCGGGAGTCCCGATGTGCGGGAATGAAAGGAGCATTCTCAACCCGTACCATCTGTAGTTGGTTTCATGTGGTATACTAAGTCCCTCAGCTCAGTGAAGGAGATCGGTTGAAACTGGTTGAAAATAGCTTCTACACCTGAGCAATCAGGTGGAGTAACAGGAGAAGAGTGGGTAAATAATGATCTAATGTTCTCAATTTTGTTAGTGAAAAACTTTAGAAATTTCTCACAGGTGTCAGTAGATACATCAGCAACTGGAGAATTTGGGGGGTTGATAACAGAGTTTAAAGTACTAAATAAAATGTTGGGTCTGTTTGAGTGTTTACTGATAAGGTCAGAGAGATGCTTTGCTCTGGCTTTTTTTGCAGCTGTCTGGAAAGAAGCTAATGCAGATTTAAACATTTCAAAGGAGACAGTGAGTTGGTCCTTTTTCCATCTCCTTTCAGCTTTACGACATGCCTGCCTGAGAGAGCGTGTGGCATCATCTAGCCAAAAGTGAGATTTTAGTTTGGGGCGAGTGTACTTGAGAGGAGCTACAGAGTTAAGTATAGAAGAGCAAGAGGAGTGGAAAAGGGTGACTAGCTCATCAGGGCTAGAGGAGGATGAAGCTGCTGTTGCAATGGAAGAAGCAACAGTTTTACTCAGAAAGCTATCAGAAAACTGAGTTGCAGTAAGAGAGTGTATATGGCGGGAATAACGGCCCTGAGCTGTAGCAGTTTGCAGGGGACTGGAGAGGGTGATGTCAAACATAATAGGCTTATGATCCGAAAATGTAGCATCCTCAATCACAATATTTCCAACAGTTAAACCATAAGACAAAATGAGGTCAAGTGTATGTCCCAGTTTATGAGTAGCTTTATTTATGTGTTGCGTAAAGCCAAGTGCGTCTATTACACCACGAAATTCGCTAACCAAAGGTTTGTCTGGACAGCAGACGTGGATATTAAAATCGCCAAGTATGAGAAGACGATCATATAATGATACAAGATTGGAGAGAAAGTCAGAGAATTCGGTGATAAAGTCTTTGTCAGGCTTAGGGGGCCTATAGATCAGTGCGCAGACCAGTGGGGACTTAACAGAATCCACAATTACGCATTGCTGTTCGAAGGTGGAGAAACCCCCTGCAGAAAGTGTGCGTAATTTAAAGTTATTTCTAAAAACAAGAGCCACACCGCCTCCTCTTCCGACGCACCTCGGCGTGCTAATGAACGAACAGTTCGTTGGGCAAAGTTCACCGAAAACAGAAGACTGGCCAGCTCCAGCACCGATCCATGTTTCGGTTAAAAACAGGAAATCCAAGTTGTGACGAGTGAAAAAGTCATTTAAAATGAAAGTCTTGTTAGACACAGACCTGCTGTTGATCAAGGCCACTTTTTCACTGGAGTGAACCGCAGCCTGGGGGCATCGGGAATATTCCAAAGGGCGAATGTTCAGGGAGTTCACCCCGCCGCTACGGACACGCAGTCTCGGTCGAGCAGGGCTGACAGGCGTTTGGGGCCGATGGTGGATGATGGATACATGGCAGGAGTACCTCCGATCCCACGAGCGTCGAGCCAGGTAAAGATCTCTCCGACCTAGATGGGCTGCGGAGAGCTGACAGGGCCCGGGTTGAGCGGGTGGAAGATTCACGCCTCGCCTGATCTTCACCCGGATGCCTCCGCGTTTGCCTCGGCGCCTCCGACGTTTCCTCCGGGGGATGCAAGGACACACTCCGCAGTAGGGTAGATAAGCGGAGAGTGGCACCTATGAAATGAAGCAGGAGACCCACTGGTATGGATCGTCAGTGCGTTTCTTAGATGCAGCAAAGTCTGGTGATCATAGGTCCATATAGCTCCAGCAGAGCAGCTCCAGCAGAGCAGTGCCAACACAAAGCAACAGTGCACACCGGACAGGTAGGAGTTGACGGAGCTGACGGCAAGCCAACAAACACACTAGCGCCATCTTGCTCACGTCACTCACTACTATGTATGTGCCAGAGCCCTCACCACACACCATGTTTAGGTGGAGAGTGAGGGATTGAATGTCCCGCTCTCTCTCCTCTCTCAACTGTAAAATCTCTCTGTTCTTCTCCACCATCTTTGCTTGGAATATGCTGATGTTTCTTTGTAGTGCATGTAGGGTGGTCTTCATGAGGTATCTCTCTGCTTCAGCCCTGGCATGTCTCTCATCTCTATTAATCTCTCTATCTCTCTGTGTTGTTTCTCTGTATTCTGGTAGATCTTACTGCTGTAGAATCTCTCTCTGTTTCCTGACACCATCTCTTCTATCTTCTCTAGCAGCTGTGTGATCTTAGTGTCATCAGGCCTGTCCTTAACGTTGAGAAAGTGACACCTGTTCCCACATTTCTCTACCAGCTGCTTGAGCTCCTGGCTCCCTCTCCAGAGCAACTCTTCCACACTCCTCTTTCTCAGCCCGTCAGCATGGGTGAAGAGGATCAGTGTGTGTCCCCAACAGTCCTCCCCAAAAATATAATCCATTTTCTCCAGCATCCTTCTCTCCTCCCCTTCAGACGGTTCCACTGGAATCACCAGGAGGAAGGCGTGAGGTCCTGGGGCAGACTGACGGATACAAAGCCCCACGTCCTGTCTCATGTCCTTCTCAGAGAGTCCACTGAAGAACCAGTCTGGAGTTTCTACCACAGCCACCTGTCTCCGAGCCACCTCCCCCTGTCTGCTCTCACTGTGCTGGATTTCTGTGGATGTGTGTGTGTGTAGCAGGGTTGGTTATGCTTCTCTGAATTTCCCCACTTTTCCCTGCATATTCTGCGCAGGTTTGTAGTTTTCTCACGCCTCTGGGGTACTGTAGGTAGTAGGGGGGTGTGTCTTGGGTGTGGCAGAAGTTGGTTCCCACGCTGGAGACCCCTTTAAGGTTCCATGTATTCCCCCCCTCTGCCTCTATTGCAAGTGTCCTGAGGCAGAGGTATGTGTCTTATTGAAGTGTGCTTGTCTATTGTTTTATGATTTCTTTTGACATGCATTTATAGTGTGATAACTAGCATAATATCTTGTGCACTATAGATGAGATATGAGATGACATGCATTTTAATGTGTTCCGACCGTGCACACTTTATAAATATGACGTTTAAATGTTTCTTTCGCTGCTGCCGGTTAGCGGGCTGCAGGTGTGTTAGGCTGGTTAGCGTGCTGCTAGCTGAGACATGTGGGGTTTTTGACGAGTGGTTTACCTGATCTGTTTGGCAGGAGCTGTGATGCGCCTTGCTCGCTCCATGCCTGATCATTTGCTTTATTTTCCGACATCTCAGGTATGCCATGTATTGTATAATTGTTGAAAACATTTTGTAAGGAAAACTGCACACTGTAATCTGTGCGCCTGTAATTGTTTGTTGTGCGCTCTATTGCAACTGTCCTGAGGCAGAGGAGCTGTGATGCGCCTTGCTCGCTCCATGCCTGATCATTTGCTTTATTTTCCGACATCTCAGCAATAAAGCAACATAAATTGCAGTCGGTTGTGGCGTCCGTCATTCCTAAACACAACGCAGAGTGATCGAGGGAGAGGAGAGACGACCTCTGTTACATGTGCTCAGGATGGTGTTTCCTGCTGCCCTCTTCCCAGCTGCACTCCTCCCCAGCAGCACCAGCCTTAGACAGAGTCCTGGTCCAGCTGTGTCTGAGCTCCGCCCTGCAAATATGAGGAAATGACAAAGCCTATTTATCACACACTGAGACACATACAGAGAATTAAGCATTATCGCACGAGTGGGAGTGGTGTTGTTGGCCTATATCGCCACAGCTGTGGTTCGGGGTAGGCAAATTGTTTGTTTTTTTTTTTATCCCAGTTCCTCCACTATACAAAGTAGGCCTAGTTCAGAACGTGTGTGGTTGCGGTTGCAACTGCTAAATCAAAGAACATGGAATGCCGTCTCTGGTTAAATCAAAGCGAAGAATCAACCGTCTCTGGATACATTGGCGGAGTGAGTATTAGCTGTTAAGAGTCACCAGTGGTGATATTGCTTAGTATCACCACTGATAGAACGCATCTCGTCATATCAGATATTGCTAAATCGTTCGACCGGACCTAACTGTTGTATAATTACCTCATATGCTATATATGCCACATGCCTTTAGGCTGGGTGAACCCTGCCTGAACTTCTGGCGAATTTGGATTTTGCCGGCAGCTCAGGCTGGAAACCTGCACATCTACTTCTTCTGTTCTCTGCCAGAACCTTTGGCTCCAATCACAAACTAGCATCCAAAAGACGCACCAGATCATTGGTCTGATTGGTTAAAGGACTATCCAAGCGTACGGAGTCATTTGAACGATGCCCATTGATCACACTTCTTGTTCAGTAGAAACAAAACGCAGCCTCCCCATACTAATGTTCAATCTTAAAGGGATATTCTGCCATTTTTGGAAATAAGCTCATTTCCAACCTCCCCTGGAGCAAAACAATCGATATTTACCTTGTTTTCGTTCATCCAGCCATTCTGTGAGTCTGGCGATACAACTTTTAGCTTCAGATTAGCATAGATCATTGAATCGGATAAGACCATTAGCTTCTCGCCTGTTAGCTTGTAATAATCAAGGCAACTTGCAAACTACTGGCACTACTACTGCTTGTTGTCTATGGGGACTATTTTCAGATGCTGCGTACGATATCAATGCGCCTATGGTACATTTGCAAGTTGCCTTGATTATTACGCCAGGTTTCATTTTCAGTTCAGTTGGTCTTATTGCACTTTCTAACTTGAGAGGAGACACATTTTAAATGGGAAAATTACCAGAAATCTTACTCACTTTTAACCCTCTAAGCGCCACTGGCGGATATAGTCGACAAGATGCGGTACTGAATAAAACGGCCGATTTAGTCAAATAGGGTGTCAAACTTCGCTCAAACTCCCTGCCACTAGTTGGCAGACATGTCATACTACGTCCCTGACTCAGAATTACGTCATGCTTCTATACAAAATATTCGAGCAAGGGCACTTTAAACCCGTGCGAAATATCAGCTGAGCTAGTTTGCGTGTGAGCCATTGTATCAGAGTGGTATTGTGAACGTAAACGAGTATTAGCATTAGATAATCGTCTAAACACATCAAAAAAGTTTACCAGGAATGAAGTGTTGGGTCTTCTGTTCACTGACAGTGATTCTGAAGGGAAATATCTGCCTTCAGAAGATGACGGGGATTTGTTTATTCACACGCGTCTCTGCCTAGCAAGCAATGATGCAGCTGCACGACGAGAGATAAGTACACCAAGCACAAACGTGGATCCTTTGCCCAATGTCAGTGTTAGGAACATTATTTCACGGGTCTAGGTGTTCATAGGGAAGTTAGAAGACCCTCATCAGACGTGTTATTTGTGTAGAGAACGACAGTATTGGTCGGGGCACTGCAATTTTATCGCGCTAGCCATTACCCTTTCGTTTTCATTGTGCCTCTCCATAATTGCGAGGACAGGTAACATGACGGAGAATTTGTCTAATACTATTGGGTATGTCGGTATGGAGGTCGAAGTGTCCATAGGAGAACTGTGGGGCAACGTAGCAGCAGTATAGTCGCAATGAGAATGAGAACGAAAGCCACTCCACTCGGGAGGAGTCTCTATCTCTTATCACTTTTAAGTTAACCCTCTAACCGCCCAAGGCGCCGTACGGCGACAAGCAACATCACTGATTAAAACAGACGGTAGATCCGAGTAGGGTGACAAATCGCCTTTGTACTCTCCACCACTAGTTGGCAGACATCCAGAGCTTCGATTCAAGCCCAAATTCGAGTAAAAAAGTTTTCAGGAAGTGCCTGCATTACTCGCGAGAAACAAAAAAAAAAGACGCATTTCCTGTTTATAATGCGGAAGTGAAATGCGCGATCGCTATGCACAAATTGAAGCAGAAAAACGGCAAATGTTAAAAAACAAAGTCGTGTGTTATGAAGTCTTGAGTCTGCCATTCACCTACTCTGATTCTGAAGGAGAATATCTGCCTTTTGGAGATTATGATCGGTCGTTCATTGGCAGTGACAGTCAAGATGCGTCTGTGAATGGAGGTGGGTCTTTGCGTGTGTACGTCAATGTTTACCTGCAGCAATGTTGACCAAAGGGTTCAAATAAGCATGGTGTGCTTGGTGCCAGTGATAATCATGATGATAGTGTCTGTAATTGACATGGTACAGACAGCAGGTCTAGAAAAAATAGGGCTCTGAAGAACTACAAAGTCATCCGCGATAGGAACTGATTTGACCAGGCTACTTTATTATATAGTAACATAGGGATTGTGGTAATACTAATAGTTTACTATTGTTGGTTTACATGTGGCTGTGGTCCTGTTTGTTTGTTATGTCAGAGAAATTACAAAAATCAAAGTAAAACTGCTCAAATGTGTTCAACAATCAGTATTTACTGAAATGTGCATAATTTGACGCTATTGCCATCCTGTGACGTCATAATATGCAAATTAGATGAGTAAATGTACTCCCTTTATAAACTTTAGTTCATACTCAATGATTTTCACATTTACAGTAGGACTTTATCTCTGACCACTTTCAAGCCATGGCCTTTTGAATTTTTTATGCAAAAATCCAAAAAAAACCGGGCGGTTAGAGGGTTAAAGCCTTTTGAAATTAATATGTCAAAATTGAATGTTTTTGGAAAAAACCTCTGGCGCCTAAAGGGTTAAACATGAAGCTAGCAGGCGAGAAGCTAGTGGTCTAATCCGATTCAATGATCTATGCTAGGCTGAAGCTAAAAGTTGTATCGCCAGACTCACAAAATGGCTGGATGAACGGGAACAAGGTAAATATCGATTGTTTTGCTCGAGGGGAGGTGGGAAATGAGCGTATTTCCAAAAATGGCGGAATATCCCATTTTTGGAAATACGCTCATTTTACATTTTACCTTTAAAGGGATATTCCGCCATTTTTTGAAATACGCTCATTTTCCACCTCCCCTCGAGCAAAACAATCGATATTTACCTTGTTCCCTTTCATCCAGCCATTCTGTGAGTCTGGCGATGGGATGGGATCACGTCTCACCGAGTCTCGCAACCGAGTCCCTACCGGTGCAGTGAGAATATTTTCGCGGACCAAACATTGATAAAACGCTGAGTAATCTTAAGTAAACAACTTTACTTGCTTAAAAATATGGTGTATTTGTGAAAAGAACGATGCACGTTCCTCTTTTGGGGCAAAGCCATCGATATCTCAGGACGTGGCTACGCTTCCTTTCCGGTTATGACAGTGCAGGGGGTCTGACAGTGCAGGCTGCAGCTGGACGGTCGTGGTCAGACCAGGAGTGCCTGTGAGTGTGAATGAAACGATGTAGCCCTGTCATTAAGGCTGCATTCAGACTGCCAGCCAAAATCCGATTTTTCGCCCATTCAGATTTGTATCGGATGTCACTTTTGAAGTCTGAACAGTGACAGGTCACATGAAATCCGATTTTTGCAAAACGGTTGCAAACCACATCCAGGAGGTAGTTTCATATCGCATTCGTATCGGATATGGACAGATGCGTCTCAGTCTGAACAGCGGCTACCGCCGTTCATTCCGACATACCAGCACTCCGACATTGATGTCCAATTGTCGTAGTGGAGGCATGTCTCTTTATGGGAGAAAGTCCCACCACTCCGACATTTTTTTTTTCATGGTCGCAGAGGCGGTATTTAACTATTTTTTCAAACAACGTGCCATTCCGACATGAGATCATTAATAGGCTATAATGTCATAACTATATCCAACTGTGTAAAATAATAAAGATTCACATTTAAAATGTCATTGTGAAGACGTCTTGATATGGTTATGTGTCTGTTGCGTGCACGACTCGGGGAAGTTCTATAGACATGGCAAGTTTTCTTCTCTGTCTCATTATTCGCGGACTAAGAGGAGCTAAATTAAGTTATTATTTTGCTGTCACTTCGTCTGTTTTATGGCCTAGAAGGTTGTATTTGGTATCTGTGGATAGCTCTAGCTCTCCTCTTTTATCTGACATGCAAGCTGTATCTTTTTAACCACGGTTTCACGAGTAAATCAAACGATATAGCGGTAGCCGAAGAAGCTATATGATTCTTATTTGTTTGTCACTTCGTCTGTTTCTATAACACAAAAGGATCGATGTGTTTGGTATCAATGGAAAGCTCTGTTTCTCCTCTTTCATTTGATATGCGTGTTATGTCTGTGCGCTGCCTGGTCCCGGAGTAATTAAAGCGAGAGCAGTGGCTGCGTGGGTGAACGCAGAGCAATATAGACTGTAAATATGATACTTTCATTTAAATGATTTTATTTTTATTTGCATACTTATGTACAGACACGTGTCTAGTCTCGTTGGAAAGCCCCGGTTCTGAGCTCTTTCATGCAATATAGGTCTCATCTCGCTGTGACTAATAATTCGCGGAGCAATGTAACAGAGAAGAATGGGTGTGTTTTTTGACGCACTTTGCGTCCGTCGGGCTCATAGGGTCCGTTAAATTGACGTGGAAAAAAATAGGATTTGTAAACTGTCAGAATGGGGGTACTAATGTGTCGGATTGGCAGCATGTCGGAATAAAACCATGTCTGAATAGCGGCATGTCGGACGAAAGGGATGTCGGACTGGCAGGATGTCGGACTGCCGACATGTAGGCTAACCCTGAACAGCTCCCAACACTCAGATAGGATTTGACTGTCCATGACGTGACTTTACGTGCGTGACCGCCCACCTATTTCGAGTTGTGGAGCAACGTTATGGCTATGTCTTTTCACCATGTTATATTAAACGTGACTTAACAATAGGCCTACTCAATGCCAGTGGCGGACCGTCAGGGCCTTCAAGGCCTTCTCTGAAGGCCTAACTATTTCCAAACGAATGAAAAATACTAGTGTCTTTAATAACATTTTACTTAACCATTTATTATTTGCTCCTGCTTCTCCTTCCCCGATCGTTCTCGACTACTACCGCTGTCGGCTATGTGATTTGATTGACAGACTGTCTGAACAAATAGCGAGAGTGTGCGATATATTTTCATCCAATCCCATGAGTTCCCTTGTTAAGGCCCGCCTCAGGCCTTCACAAGGAATCACTGCGTTTACGGTACCTAAGCAACCATTCGAAATCATATATTTGGATTCGGGTTGATTGATGGCTACATCTGACTAATTAGCCAATCAAATCGACCTATTATGGCGAGGTAGGCAGGTCTGACTGCAGCTAGGCCTGCAATGTTCGAAAAGAATACCCGGAATCGTTCATCACAAATGTTAACGCTGTTTGAGGCGTTTACTGTCTATGGCTTGACGTGAGGAACATCTTGTGCCAGTGTCAGAATCAGACTGGACTTCAATGGATAAATAAATGTGTCATACTGACATGACTATGGTTATAGTTATGAATAGTAAATAAACCATCATTAAGCAAAAATAATGGAGGCTATAGTGTCAGCTGGACTAGCAGATATCGATAGTGCTACACATAACGTCAGCTATAACTCTGCACGTAGCAGCTAGCTGGTCACTATGCAGGAATTGGTAAGTTTTGTTTCATGTTTATTTCATAACATAAGACTTGAAATATATGCTTGTTATCTGGCCCTTTACTATATAACAAACGTGTTTTAGTGCTGCTTGGTTACGACTAGATTGTTAGCTTGGTACGACTAGATTGTATGCTAGCTTGAAGTTGTGTGAGAGTTGATGAGACTTTGGTGAAGCTGTCGGGATCGGCATGTCAAACTGTCATTTGATTCCCTGCCCTCCAAGGTCTGGTTTACTGCCAGTCGACTGCCCTGCTAGTTTAGTCCGACTTTTGATCTCTTTGAGTTTTGTGGAAATTATTGGTGAAATCCGTGGCATGGCCATCACGTGAGCTGGCAATTAATGCCAATGCCTATGGCATTTTGAAGTAGCCAACAAGCAGTGGCAACATTAGGGCAATACGTTTTGTGACTGTTTAATATCATGGGTGGTGTGCTGTGACATTTTCTGTTGAGACATTTCTCATAGTGTACCGTGAAGGTTTGGCAAACACTGTAGCAAAGATACTGACTGTAGGATAGCCTAGCCCTGTAGTTCCACATGACTAGCTTTTGAGTAATCGGAGCAGCAGCGAAGCAACCTAAAATAATAGCACTGTACACGCCACAGCTAAATAGAAGAGCTCTAGAAACAGTCTGAAACAAGTAAGCCGATGGCCTAAATATTTAAAGTAGGGCCTAGTCTGCTCAAACCCATGCTGCTGATAAGGATAGTGGCCAGGTCCCAATAAAGATGTTATGTTTACCAATAAACAATGCGGAATTCAGCTCGGACGTATTTGTTTATGTAACGAAAATAGTGATACACCGACTCGCGTTAGAAAGAGAAAACGTTTCTCTCCCACTGTGAAATGCAGGGAAATTGCACATTTTAACCTTGTAATGTAAAAAAAATCTGCGGGGGGATCCCCCCGCAACGCCCCCCTAATTTATTTATTTTTTGACAAAAAAATAGTCATTATTGAAGGCCTAATTGCTGAACTCACGGTCCGCCACTGCTCAATGCTAAATAGAGCATTATACAGTCTCTGCTCTGTTTCTATGGAAGTTGCAAGAATTCACATTGTTCTATTAAATGCTGTTAAATAATTAAATAGCCTTCCGACAGTTTGAAGCGGAGCTTGCCACTGATTAGTTTCGGTTTCTGTCGCGCAAATGCGCACACGTATGCATGCATTCAATGAACACCCACCTAGTTGTATTGTTCTATGTTTAATCACATCAAATTAGCAAGTATTTTCTCCTGATGGCAGAAATGTTTGTTTTCGTTGCTACAGCAACCTGTCAGATCTGTTACTAATGTGACCCAGTCTGAACAGAGCCATATCCGATTTGGACACTTGCTAAAGGCAATGTGAACAGTCAGCCCTAAAAATCGGATATGAGAAGGAATCAGATTTGAATCAGATTTGTCTGCAGTCTGAACGCGGCCTAACAGCCCTGCCCTGTTAGTAGCCCAGTGTTAGCCCTGTCAGTAGCCTATCTTACTGTCTATTGTCGTTAATCTGGAGCAGTCCCCCGGCTGAGAGGAGCAAACGCTCCACCCAGATATGAGCTCCAAGGCCCTGGGCTGCCAGCTCCCTCAGCTCCCCTGGCTACCTGTGTGCTGTTTTTCACGCTTCACCCTGATACACGCTCCTGGAGGGGGTGGCGTACGGTCGGATCAAGGTCTCCGCACACACACGCCTGCCTCCCTCAGTAGCTGAGCGACTGTTTTTGCCCATCACCTCCAACAGTAGGCTAGCCTGACGACGTCATACTCAATTCTTGTCAGAATATGAGTCTGAAACTGCTCCATTCAGCTGCGATTATGGGGCGTGATTCAACCGATACAGCGCGGGGGGGATAGCTCTGCACTCATTGGATAGACCAAACCAAACAGAACAAGTTATTGGCTGTCAGTATCTATCTTGTACATCACCTAAATCTAAGACAACGAAATATGTAGCAGGGTAGGCTATATGGAAAACATCCTCCTTCGTTTTTAAAAATAATTCCTTCAAACTGTATGCAATGAACAGCTGGGGAAGTGTGTCGTTAACCCAAAGAGCAAACAGACATTTTTAAACAAACGGGAACAACCTCACCCAAACATGCTGTTGCACTTGGTGAAAGTGAAACTGAAGTTTTCCCACATATCCACGTTGGTCTAAGTGTTCAGAAATAGTTGTGTGAATCCGTGATAAAACCTCCGTTTCAATAGCTAAGATAAACGAAAGGCAAAACTGCATGAACAAATTATGCATTCATAGCCATAGCGCTTCTGTTGCAATCAAAATCAACCTAAGCCAACATGGTCTCACACCGAACTCGTCGAACGAGGACGCATGCAGCCGTGAACGTCACTGCTGTTCATCTGTCAATCATCACGTAAAGCCCGCCCTGACAATGTGATTGGTCTGAACAGATCTGTATCTCGAATAGTAGCAGCTGAACCATGGAGGTTTTATAAGAACTGGAGAGAGGGACTAAGTCCCGCCCCCATTCATTTCAATGGCCGATGCTAGGCTAGCTACTTCAGCCAAAAAAGTTTGAAATTGGCCGCAGCCATCTTTGAGAAAATGGCGTTCCATGGGTGTCCATTTCCGTCACCAGCTAGAATGAGCCAATTAGGTTCCACGTTACAACGAGACAACATAGGTACATCGTTGATGAAGATTGGAGAGTGAGAGAAGGTGTTCGTGAACGCGCTCCTATCGTTACAGGCGCAAATGTATTTAATTATTTGAGTTGGGATGGTGGTGGAGAAGTTTGCCCCTTGTCTCGAAATCCTATAATGTGATATTCATATGTCATGATATAATAAACATGGCGAGTCAATATTGAGCAAGAATTCACTTAGCATACACATAAATATGATCCCCACAGTAAATGCTTTGAACCATAGACATAGAACGCTAGACAGAGCATTGGCTGCTGAGACGCGAGAAATATGGCAGCCATCTTGGAGAGGTGAACGTCGAGAGACAACACATACGGAAGAGACAGGATTCCGGGCTGGTGTGCGGCATACTCCTGCTCAAACGAGCGAACGGCAGAGATGAGGAAACAAGATAACTTCACAAGTAAGATTTAATATTACCGTGCTATTGTTTGTATTTTGTAAACAGAATATTATCATATTATCGATAGCTACCACAGAGTTAAAGATACTGACATCGTTAACAGCTAGCACTATTGATCGTTCTAGGTTAACACAAGAGTTCAACTAGCTATAATTGTTTGGCAATGAAACTGATTAAACATGACATATTTGAACATCATAAGTAGAAATAAGTAATTGAAGTTAAATATTGTAAAAGCCAATAGGAGTAAACATTTCAGTCCACATTGAGTTGGGGGTGGGGGGCGTTGTTAGCTAGCAACTTTAGTCAGCAGCTAACGTTAATGTTAGCAACTTAGTCATTCATTAATTCATTCATTCAACCTTTATTTATTCTCAAAGAGTCATTTAGGGTAGCCCTCATTTTCAATGAAGCCGAGATTACAGAAGCAATGAAGGAACAAGAGATGTTGAAATAATATAATAGTAAGATAACATACAGTCAGCAGCTAACGTTAGACAATCAGATGGACAGTGGCTAGTACAGTATAGCTTTCCAATGCAATGTTGTGTTATACGAAATGCGTGAAAACCCCTTTCCAACCTTACTTGACACCTGGAGGGGGGTAATATTGGGATTAGTGTTGAACTATTACATCTGAATTGACTAGCCGTCGACTGTTGTTCCTAGACCCTCAGTGTTTACCTCATAAGTACTGACTGGCCTTACTTCTGTGTAATATGAGCAGTACACACACACACACACACACACACACACTGTGTCACTGAGTAGACCATAGGTAAGAGAAAATTAGCACTTTTAACCCTTTAACCGCCACGGTCGAGTTAACTCGACAAGATGCGGTACTGTTTAAGACGGCCGATTTTGTCAAACAGGGTGTCAAATTTCATTCAAACTCCCTGCCACTAGTTGGCAGACATGTCATACTACGTCCCCGACTCAGAATTACGTCATGCTTCTATACAAAATATTCGAGCAAGGGCACTTTAAACTCGTGCGAAATATCAGCTGAGCTAGCTTGCTTGTGAGCCATTGTATCAGAGCGGTATTGTGAACGTAAACGAGTATTAGCATTAAATAATCGTCTAAACACATGGAAAAAGTTTACCAGGAATGAAGTGTTGGGTCTTCTGTTCGCTGACAGTTATTCTGAAGGGAAATATCTGCCTTCAGAAGATGACGAGGATTTGTTTATTCACACGCGTCTCCGCCTAGCAATGCTGAAGCTGCAATGTGAGAGATAAGTCCTACACCAAGCACACACGTGGATCCTTTGCCCAATGTCAGTGTTAGGAACATTATTTCACGGGTCTAGGTGTTCATAGGGAAGTTAGAAGACCCTCATCAGACGTGTTATTTGTGTAGAGAACGACCGTGTTGGTCGGGGCACTGTCATTTTATCGCGGCAGCCATTTCGCCCTTTCGTTTTCATTGTGCCTCTCCATAATTGCGAGGACAGGTAACGTGATGGAGAATTTGTCTAATACTATTGGGTATGTCGGTATGGAGGTCGAAGTGTCCATAGGAGAACTGTGGGGCATCGTAGCAGCAGTATAGTTGCAATGAGAATGAGAACGAAAGCCACTCCACTCGGGAGGCGCGCGTGGCAGATCCAGGTTGCCGTCAGACAAAATAGGCAACAGGTAGGCAGTGTGGGTTGATTTGTTTATGTTATGCCTTGCAATGAGAAGTAGGCATATCGTGAAACAGTTAGCAGACCCTCATTACGTGTTAGTTGTGTGGAGAACGAAAGCTTATGGCCGGGGCAATGTGTGTGTTTTTTTTTTGGCTTTATATCGGGCTAGCCATGCTCCCTCGACAGTGACCGTGTGCCTCTCCATAATCGGAGGAGGACGGTAATGTAGTGGAGCCTTTGTCTAATATCAATAGATGTGTTAGACGAGGTCGAAGTGTCCATAGGATAGCTTGGGGAAACCTAGCAGCAGTGTAGGCAGTCGCAAGGAGAATGAGAAAGAACAGCCATGCTGATTTTCTCCACTCGGGAGGCGCGCGTGGCAGACCTTACTGCAGGCTGTCGTCAGACACAATAGGCAACAGGTGGGCAGTGTGGGGTGGGATTTTATGTTATGCCTTGCATTGAGAAGTACCGTGAAACACTACAAGAAGTGTCACCTGGATGAATAGGGATTCATTATATTTACAATAAAAAGCCTGCTACAGAAATGTGCATTCCCATCATCTTTCCATTTATTATTTATTACACTATTGATTTACTATTTCCCTGACCATTTAGTATGGCACAATGTGTGTTCTTTTTGTGTGTACATGTCCTTGTGATGTGAATGTCTGTCAACTAAAAATAATAATAAAAAAAAAAACCTCAAAGTGGCAGATCTAAAGGCCATAGTCAGACAAAATACAGGTGTAGGTAGTGTGTGATGGGCCTTTGTGTTGTGCCCTGCAATTAGAGGTACCACACCATGAAACACTACAAGAAGTGTCACCTGTATGAACAGGGATTCATTATCTCTATGGCAAAAGGCCTGCTACATAAATTCGCAGCATCATCATCATTCCCATCATCTTGCTATTAGTAGCCTATGATGATTTACTATTTCCCTGACCATTCAGTATGGTACAATGTTTGTTCCTTTTGTGTTTTCATGTCCTGGTGATGTGTATGTCTCTCAGCAAAAAATATTAATATTAATAATATTAATATTTTTTATAATAATATAAAGAAATCATAAAAAATCAAAAATCAAGATGGCCGCCACCATATGCAAATAATGTAATATGCAAATTAGTTGGATACATTTAATCCCTACATAAACTTTGGGTCATCCTTAATATTTCTCTGATTTACAGAAAGTCTCTATCTCTTATCACTTCAAGTGATATGTCAAAATTGAATGTTTTTGGAAAAAACCTCTGGCGCCTAAAGGGTTAAAGTCATATACATCATGTTATTGTTACTCTCTATCACTCTCTTAATTAAATTCCTTGCTTAATATCTGAAGGGGACTAATTCATCTTTTCCTCATAACATTTCAGATCTTAAGATGGACATTGTACCAAAGCAGGGCCATGAGTATACAGGACTGCAGAGTTTGAACGGCTCCTCCGCTGCCCAGCGTTCAACTGCTCCTCCGCTGTCCAGCGTCCACCTGCTCATCTGCTGTCCAGCGTCCACCTGCTCATCCGCTGTCCAGTGTCCACCTGCTCCTCCGCTGTCCTCTGCTGCCCAGTGTCCACCTGCTCCTCCGCTGTCCTCTGCTGCCCAGTGTCCACCTGCTCCTCCGCTGTCCTCTGCTGCCCAGTGTCCACCTGCTCCTCCGCTGTCCTCTGCTGCCCAGTGTTCACCTGCTCCTCCGCTGTCCTCTGCTGCCCAGTGTCCACCTGCTCCTCCGCTGTCCTCTACCCAGCGTCCACCTGCTCCTCCACTGTCCTCTACCCAGCGTCCGCCTGCTCCTCTGCTGTTTGCCATTTCCTGCATTCTAGTGCATTTTACAGTTTTTGCCCGTTGCACTATAGACCCATGCTTAGACTAAAGTAACACAACTTGGAGCTTTTTGTACCATACCTCAAACACATGTACCCATACCTTAAGCAATTATGCAACACACTTGGTCCTGCATACTACTCTCTATTCATACATAAGACACTTTGTTCAAAAATGAAATCTCAGGGCGCCATTCGGAAAACACATGTAACCAAAATACAAAACACATCGGGCAATTGCAACCACTCAAATACACACTTGAAGGCACTTACTTGCAAAACTGAACACCAATCAGCCAGCTACAAAAAGCTTTCAGTTTAGCCATTATAAATAGTGATGTGAATGGTATAGTTCCCAGTGTTGTGTCATGTTTACTGTGTAGGATTTTGGCACAATGAGCGGTTACAGTTTTGCTAAATGTATTCCAGCAAGGTGTTGTATATAAAGTAGACTAGTGTGTTCCTCCTGATCTGAAAGTGTATGCATATGATGCAAGTGTGTTTTATTTTTACATTACATTTTGACAAAGGATTGTTAGGTTTTCCTAGCAGAGTTTAGGTACTGATAGTAGAGTTTCAATTTGACATAGACGTGAAAGGTATATTTCCTAGTGTGGTGTTATGTTTACTTATGTGTAGAGTTTTGGCACAGTGAGCGAAGTTTTGCAAAATGTGTTCAAGCAACGGGCAACAACTGTAATAGATTGTAGCTTAGCCTACTAAAGATTTAGTACTGTCACAAGTTAAGTTTATCTAGCCAGGCATCATACATGGTTGAAACAAATCACCCCACCTGTGTGTGTGTGTGTATTTAATGTTTAATTAAATTGTTTTATTAAAATCTGGTGTGCTGTATTTACTATGACCTTTTTATGGAGTTGCAGTTGAATCCAACAGGCAATGCATGACCTTGCAATAGGTTTATGGCAAGCTGAATGAAATATAGGCCTATAACAGTGTAGTGTGAATGATAACATTTCAACTGTTTTATACAGTTTTATTGATAATACTATTCTCCCTATTTTTGTAGTTATTCACTGTTTCATTTAATTTGTGTTATTTATTTGTATGTTGCTTTGGACAAAGGCGTCTGCTAAATAACTATAACCATAATAAAACAACAAACAAAGGATTGCAGCTAATGAACTATTATCCATATCCAAAATAAATAAATAAATCTGCTCTCTGCATTTGTCCCAACCAGGATTCAATAGGATTCCCTCCCTTCTTTCTCCTTTCCCCCCTTATAATAGTCCGGCAGCCAAATGCCATAATTTAGGTAAACCTGGTTTTGTCGGTTAAAGGGGTTTTTTTTTTTTTTTTTTGCAGAATCTAGTAGGCTAGGGGTACCTCTTTATGATTTAAGAGGGTGCCCGGTGATATCCCTTGAGCAATTTAGTATATTAAGGTGAGTGATGTATGGTACAGTGGGTCAAAACGCAGGTTTTAATCGCAAAATGTGCAACATTTTGCTCTAAAACCAGATAATCGTGTGTCCTTTAGCATAGATTTGCACATGACAAAAAAGAAACGTGAAAATTAGTGGTATCCCTGCTGAAAAAACCAGCAAGAAACCAGCTTAGGCTGGTAGCTGGTTTTAGCTGGTTTTAGCTGGTCTTTGCCCAAAACACAGTTCTTATTGCTGGTCTTTGCTGGTGTAGCTGGTTAGGCCACCAGCTAGACATGCTGGCGTGACCATCTGAGCAAGCTGGTCGTGCTGGTGTGACCAGCCTGTCGTTTGGGATACAGCTGGTTTAAGATGGTCATGCTGGTGACCAGCCTGTCCAGCTTGACAAAGATGGTCAAGCTGGTTTTCTAGAATGACCAACATAAGCTGGCGTGGCCAGTAAAAACCAGCAATGTAGACCAGCAACACCAACTAAAATGACCAGCTTAAGGTGGTACGACAATCAAAACCAGCTGAATTACCATCATAAGCTGGGTAAACCAGCTGAAGGTGTGTTTTCGCGAGAGTTTTGCTGGTCTAGCTGGTTAACCATCAAAGGGTGGTCAAACAAGCTGGTTAACAAGCTGGTCAACCAGCAAACCACCTTTAGCTGGTCAGGCTGGTTTTTTCAGCAGGGATGTAGTGAGGAATTATTACTAAAATGGTCTGACAATTAATTTCTCCAGCCAAAGCGATTACACGGAATGGAATTAATCACCTCTCCAAGATGGCCGCCTCGCGTCTCGTTCGCTTCCATTGGCCAGAACGTCGGTTGCTCTGTCTAGCGTTCTATGTCTATGCTTTGAACTGACTGTAGCCGTTATGTGCGCAATAGGCTGTCTACCCGACGAAAATTACTCTTAATAAGTAGACATGGGATGTAAGAAACGTGTGGATACCAGATATGCTATTTGTGCTGCACCCAGTGTGAATTTGCAGTTTAAACCTACATTTGTAGACAGACGAAATGAAGCCAACGCATATTATAGGCTTACCGGTAGAAGCGCGCATCCATGTGTTATGTTTCGAGCAGCATGCATTTTAAGTCTGCTGTCACTGTCGGAAACTTTTGCCGTTATCTACTGTAGGCTGTGACCCCCAACGCTGCCTTGTTATGAACTAGGCTACAGGTCTGCAGCTGAGCGTTTTAAAATAGTTTTCATAGCCTAGCCTACACGACAGCGAGTAGGTTAATAATTGGGTTTAGTTAGAGAATTTCTTCGCATTTCCTAGAATGTCTTATCATACCTTGCCAACGCATACATAGTCTAATGCAAATAATAGTAACCTATTAGAACGACATTTGCTTTTTTCTTTTATTCACAAAGCCTGGTATAATGATAATCCACAGGCATCAAGTATCGGTAACTTAATCCTAGTCGTCAATCATTTTATTTCTGTCTTCTAGAATGCGTTATGAACATGGACGCGCGAGGACGCTCGTGCCGAAATCGAAACTCGTGCATGAGCTGAGACAGCTCGTGCATGAGCTGTCTCGTGCATGCGCTGGTGCCGGATATGGTACAACCATGGAACGCCATTTTTTCAAAGATGTCGGCGGCCAAATGACATGCTAACTGGCTGAAGCTAACCCTCCAAATCCTGACCCCCTGAGCTGAACGGAGCAGTGCCAGACCGAAGTTCCCTGCAGAAAAAGAATGTAGGCGGGGCTAAACTTCGGTCTGGCATCCAGGCTAACAGTAGGCTACTGTCAGCGCCAATTTCTCTTCTCTACCTGGAGACCGTCACCCGCCCTGCCCAAGACCCGCCTTTAAGAGAAGACTGACCAATGCGAGATAAACACGGACGTGACGTAGTTCCCGCCATGGGTGATGGGAGACTGACAGATTGCGATGTGTTTTGGAATCGCGTTTGCCATAGCCATTTGAATTTTGAGACACAAAGAGCGTGACAAAGTGCTATACAATAACGGGGGCGCTATTTCTGCAAACCGGGCAAAACTTTTTGCCAAACAATATTCAAAATATTTTCAATATTTTCAATAAAAAAAAATAAATAAATAAAAACAAAATCAATTCTACACTGAATTTTGAACATTAAATTGCAAAAGTAATTGACAATTAAATGATGAAACTGAATATTGATAATCGAAATGCAAAATGAATTGCCATTTGAATTTTGAGACTAAAGTACCATGGCAAAATGGAATGCAATTCAATCCATGTTTATTCAATTTTTTAACCAAAATAAATTAAATTGATTTGATGATTGCATTGTCACTTTGTATATTAAAATGCATTTTGAAACAAAGTATTGCAAATTACGATATTAAATTGCATAATGAATTGGCAATTGCTTAATGTAATGTCTTTTAGAATTGCATATTGGAGAATGCATTCTCATTTGAATTTTGGAACTCATATGCTTCCATAGTAGGTCAGTCATACTGTATGTGTGGTCTAGATCTTATGACATTTACCTTCCAGCCCCTCCACCAGGTATGGGTCTGCTTCTTTTAGTACTTCATAGAACACCTCTTGTGCTTTGACTCCTTTGTTCTCTATCATGTTCAGCAGATCACGGTTATTTTCTATACAGATGTCCTTCTTCCCCAAGATCTCCCGCTCATGCTTATTAATAACCTTCTTGTGACGGAGGGAGGCCAGGATGGGGGCGAGGACACTGGGAAGGCGAGTTTCCAGATCATTCTTGTGCTTGGAAAAGAAATTCTGCTTGCCTGACCCTGGAAAAAAGATAATGATTCAAATGTTGTACATGTGTGTGTAAATGACATGATACTTGCCTCAAAACAGACTAATATTCAGAAATAAATAGTATAATAATATTGTGGACTGCAAGTATGGAGACCTAATAAATGGGTTGCAATGGGACACACCTCATAAAAAATTATAATATGATTTTACTATAGTAATGCCCTTGCATGTTTGTACATCATATGAGATAAAATCATCTTTTACAGATTCACTAAGGCAGTGAAGGAGGCTAAACACCATTATGCAGAGAAGCTACAGTAACAGCTGTCTTAGGGCAACCCCTCCTGTGTCTGGAAAGGCCTGATGAAAAACACCAACTACAGACCCAAGCCTCCACCGACGCCTGACAGTCTCCCCCTTGCAAACGAGCTCAACGAGTTCTACTGCAAGTTCGAGGTAGAGACCACCCTCCCTCCACAGCCCCCCACCCCCCTCCCTCCACAAACACTGCTATACACCCCTGCCCCCTCTCACATGCCCCATCCCTCCATGCCCACCATCGCCCCCCCACTCCCCCTCACAACCCTGGCTGCAAAGCTGGTGTAGCATGAACAACCTGGAGCTCAATGTCTTAACACTAGAAGCGCTGTGCCGTTCTGACCCATTTATACCTAGAAGCGCCGCGCCCCGGTCATTAGACCGCTTTGACGTCCAACTAGAAGCGCCGTGCTGGTGTGAACTACTTAAAGCGCGGCTGAGGCGGTCAAAAGACCGCTGAGTCCTCAGACTGGGATGCTGTTACAGTGTACTTACACATAATGATAGCTAGATGACGCTTCGTGCACGAATCAAATCGTTTGGTCATAAATTCAGTTTGCACTAAGCCATGTGTCATTCGTGTCAGATTGTGTTGATAGTCTGTGGTTGTTTCATTTATGACATAGGCTACAGCACGTTTGAGTCATCTGTTCATTTATTTGTGTTGATTTGTGTTGTTTGAGGTAAAAACTCTTGAACAAACCTTAAGCAAACTTGACTTTCAACTTTTTCATAGTATTTTATTTTTTATATTGCAGAGTTTACCCCTGGCCACTAGGGGGTGGCATGTCATTAAGACAGTTTAGACAAACCTACCGACTGAGTTAGGAGTTAGCCATATTGCTGTTGCCTGTATGACAGACATTCTTGTTGCAGATGTTGTGAACATAATTCATGTAAGTCTATCCTTTATCACTATTTTGTTGTGATCAATGTTGGTTAAGTTATTACTGATTTACATTCGACATGGTTATGTAGGAATGAGTAGTTGTAGCTCATGTTGCTATTTTGTGTATTGCTGCAGGGCTTCTTCATCTTTGTCATTAAACCAGTATTCTGACATTGAGGAGTGTTTCTTCATGAAGAATGGTCGTCGTTGAATGCTCTGTTCCTGGCTGCGTTTTCAAAACCATGTGTCTGAAGCACTCGCCATTGCTCTGTTGACCAATCACAGATATGTCCATCAGACCCCGCTGGCCCCAACTCCACACGGCCCGAAACTTGATCGGCCTAAAGTTGACGTTGGTGTTACAGTAGAGGAATGGAACGTATTTATCCGTCGCTGGGATGTCTTTCGTACCGGCTCGGACATAAGAGCTGCCCAAGCCCCTTTTCAGTTATTTCAGTGCACTGGACCTGAACTTGGAGACAGCCTGTTGAAAGCCAATCCCAGCATCGCGTCCGGACCCCTGGTGGATCTGATCACTGCTATGCGTTCACTAGCTGTCATTCCAATTGCCACATGTGTCCTGCGCACCGAGCTGCTTCAGTTACACCAGGACCGTGATGAGGCATTCCGCGCCTTCGTGGCCAGAGTGCGAGGAAAAGCAGAGACATGCGCTTACAATGCAGTGTGCAAGTGTGGCAAAAGCGTAGCCTATACCGACCACATTATCCGTGATGTCCTACTCAATGGCATTTATGACTCAGACATACGCCGCGAGACACTGGGGATTCCTGACATCCTGATGAAACCGATAAACGATGTGATTGTGGTCGTAGAAAACAAGGAAATGGCCCGCAATGCTCTCCCATCGTCCACTCTGTCGGCCATGTCGTCATTTCAGCGCTTACAGCGAAACCTGCAGACTAGCCCAGCCCCTGCCCCAGCCCCTGCCCCAGCCCCAGCCCCGGCTCCAGCGGACAGGGCTAGACAAGCCTCGTGCCCAGACTGTAAAAGCACCTTTAAGGTCTTCACAGAGGGTTCTCGTGGATGGAATGCTAAGCCCCACCAGGTTTGTATTGATTGCTTGTTCTGTAATATCTGACTAGCCAGCAAATAAATGGGCAAACTGCAACGGCCTCAAACAGGGTTTTCTTTACTTGCATGAATCACGCATGTAACAGGCAAGCATCTGTAAAACGAAACTTAGTGCGTCACTGACGTCAATTCAATTAACTGCATTGTGGGTAATGTAGTATTACTGCACATTACATCAAATAAGAAAGAAACTATTATGTATTTATGCATCTCATATTCAAATGATATAACAATCTAAATCCAAATGCAATGTGCTTAACATTAACAACAATAATAAACATGACATTCAATTTAAGTTGCAACATCCTCCCCCCCCGATGAACCATAGTTCATCACTCAAGTCTCTAAAGGATATAGCAATTGCACTGGTCTTCTCAGCAAAGTCCCAGATGAGGTGCGAACCACACAGGACCTCACTTTCCCGTCACGACCTGGATGTAGTTCTTCAACTCTTCCCAACTTCCAGGTCTGTCTTGGCATGTTGCTATCTCCAAGGAGGACGACGTCGCCCGCCTTCAACGAGGTAGGTTGCGGTGTGTCACAGCGATGGGCTGATTTCAGGTCCAAAAGGTAGTCCTTTCGCCAGCTGCTCCAGAACCCAGTCATGAGCCGTTGCCTGTACCGCCATCTCCTTGTCATCTCTTCTCTGTTCAGTGTTGTATTCCCACTGCCAGCTGAAAACTGCTTTGGTGGCAGAGAGGTAAGTCTTTTTCCCACAAGGAAATGGGCAGGTGTCAATGGCTGTGGCTCATCTATGTCATTGTTGACAAAGGTGAGTGGTCTGGAGTTCAAAATGGCCTCCACCTCTGTCAGGATGGTGGTCAGTTCTTCAAAGGTAAGGGAAGCTCGTCCTAGAGCTTTTCTCAGACAAGTTTTCACTGACCTGACGAGTCGTTCCCAGAAACCACCCCACCAGGCAGCTCGTTCAGCAATGAATCGCCATATTATACCCTTCTCTGAGAAGTATTCTAGGAGTTGCTGATCTTTGATGCCCTTCCAGAGTTCTTTCAGGTCTTGGTCAGCTCGCTTGAAGGTTTTTGCATTATCGGAGTAAATTACTTTACACAGCCCCCTTCTAGCAATCTTTTCAGAGCCAACAGAAAATGCTCTGTCGTTTGACTGGAGACGAGCTCCAGATGGACTGCTCTAGTCACGGCACAGGTGAATAATGCAATATAGGCTTTACTAAGCACACCACCATCCTTGACGTAGAGCGGCCCAGCAAAGTCTATACCTGTGACTTCAAATGGAGGGGATTCTGTAATTCGGTCACGTGGCAATGGAGCAGTAACCTGCTGCACAGGCTTCGCTTTGAATCTTCTGCACACATTGCACCTTGATAGAACACTCTTCACAAGCTGTCTCCCTCTCATTATCCAGTGTCTTTCTCTTATTTGCACCAGTGTGTCACGCACGCCTGCATGCATCAGGTTCTCGTGGCTGTGCTGAACTAACAACTCACAGTATCTGTTCTTCGCAGGCAATATCCATGGATGCTGCTGTCTGAAGCTGAAGTCCGACTGCTGCAGCCTGCCTTCAACACACATCAAGTCATCCTCATCTAGAAATGGCCTTAACTCCCTGATCTTTGAGTCCTTTTTCAAAGCCTTTCCAGCTTTCAGGAGAGCGACTTCTTGATTGAAGTTCTGGCATTGCGTTAACTTCCAGTACTTCTCTGCTTGAAACAACTCCTCTGCAGTCAGCTCTCCCTTTCTCTTTACTGTTAAGCGTGTATTGTCTGTAAATCTCTTTATCCAGGCTGTTATTCGCAACACTGACTTCAGCTTACTGTATCTTTGCAGGTCTAACAACGGCTCTTTTGCATTATGCTCTTCACTACTGAACTGTACAGTTACATGTTCACTTACATTCAGTTCTTCTTCAGCCGCGTCGTCTTCCACTGAGTGGTCATCAGAATCTCCCTCATGGTCAGATGAGGTCAGGAACGCAGGTCCTTTCCACCACAGGTGATTCTGACTCAGGCTCACCACAGTCTGGCCACGGGTGGGCAGGTCAGCTGGATTTTCCGTTCCCTTACAGTGAGACCATGTTTCCGGGTCAGTCAGGGACTGAATTTCTGCCACCCTATTGGCAACAAACTGCTTCCACTTGTGTGCTGAGCCGCGAATCCAGTGTAGCACGATCATTGAATCTGTCCACATGTGAAGTTCATAGATTTCAATTTTCAGCAGGTTTATCAAATTTCTTGCAAGCCTTGCTCCTATCAATGCTCCCATGAGCTCCAGACGTGGTAGTGACAACTTCTTCAAAGGGGCCACTCTTGACTTTGATGCGACCAGACTAGAGGCCATCCTTCTGTCTTTTTCCTGCCATTGCAGGTAGGCTACAGCACTGTAAGCCTTCTCGCTAGCATCACAAAACACATGCAGTCTTGTTCTCTGGTCACTTGCATCATCCCTTTCTCCGTACCATCGCGGTATATGGATCTGGTGAATAAGGGGAAGTTCAGAACGCCAGCTGTGCCATTGTTGATTCAGGTCAGGTGGCAGCTCCTCATCCCAACTCAGCCCTCTTTCCCACATCTCCTGCAGCAGGCATTTTACCCTGATGGTAAAAGGTGTTAGGAAGCCGAGGGGGTCAAAGATGCTAGCAGAGTGTTGGAGAACGCTTCTCTTTGTGCAGTTCTTTGTCAGTTTCTCAAGCAGAGGTCTCAAATCAAACACAAAGTCATCAGTCTGTGTTCTCCACACTAAGCCTAGTACCTTCAGCACTGTTCCATGAGCCTCTGGCTCCTCGGTGGGTCCAATGGGTGTCTCCTTCCACCTTTCCTTCAGAGCTGAAGAGTTCGTCATCCATTTGCACAGGTCCATGCCAGCAGCAGACATGATTTCCTTTGCTCCGGTTGTCACAGAGACGGCTTCGTCCACATCACGAACACTAGCTATAAAATCATCAACATACAATGATTCCTGAATAAGCTGTACAGTGTGAGGCTGTTCTTGATACCGCCTGAGGTGTCTCTTCACTGTGGCTGCTAACAGGAATGGGCTTGGGGAGACTCCAAACACCACCCTAGTCATCCTCAACACGCGCAGCTTCTCACCAGCTTCTTCCTTGGGTGAAGCAGTGAGCCACAGAAATCTCACTGCATCTCTGTCTTTCTCTGCAAGAGAAATTTGCAAAAATGCCTTCTTGATGTCTGCCATGAATGCAATTTCATGCAGTCTGAATCTAATCAACATGCCGAGCAGATCTGGATTGAGGTTTGGACCGGTCAACAGACAGCTGTTCAGGGACGGGCAGCCATCTTCGTGTGACGAGGCATCAAACACCACTCTCAGCTTTGTTGTCATTTTGTCCTCGCGGAGCACAGCATGGTGAGGTAAGTAGTATTTGATGTCTGATGTTGAACACTCACCCTCGGTCACGTCTTCGGCAATGCCCTGTTGTAGATAATCTTCTACCACTTCACTGTATCTCTGGAAGAAGACTACATCGGACCACAGCCTCCGTTTCAGTCCTTCAAACCTTCTCTTGGCGATTCTGTAGTTGTCTGGGAGTTCTGGTTTCTCATGCCGCCACGGCAACTCCACTTCATATCGCCCATTCTTGAATTGCGTTGTTTTTTCAAACCTTTGAAGAGCTTCTTCTTCATCTGTATGACGAGGCTCTTGTCTTGCGATGCCAAGAGATTCAATCTCCCAGAATGCTTTCAGCTGGCTTGAAATCAGTCTTTCCTCTTCAATGTGAATGTGCATACACGTTGCTTCAGCGATGCTCGACATTGTCATTGGGCCTTGCACAGACCATCCTAATACACTTTCAAGTGCAACCAGTGTGTCAGTGAGCCTTTCTACACGGCCGGACACAGTGGTCCAGTAGTAGTCTGCTCCTATTAGCACTGACAACTCAGTGTCAGCACCATCTTCAGTTGCATCAGCAAACTGCAGACCCCTTCTTTCCAGTTCACGCTGGATATGCTCTCCTGGAACCTTCATCACAGCAGTGCACACTTGTGGCGTTTCGATCGCTTCAATTTCTATTTTCTGTCCCTTATTCCAAATATTCTCCAAAACTAGTTTTACAGTGTTGCATTTAGTTGTTACAGGAGCAGTGGAGCCAAATGTATGAAGACTGAAGGTCTCTTGTCTTACAACAGGCAGCTTTAGGGCCCTTGACTGTTTTTCACACACAAAGCTCCTCTGACTTCCTCCATCTAGCAGGCAGCGTACTACCATCCTTCCACCTGGACCCACTGCATATGCCTGGGCAGTCTGTAGCAGCACTGTACTTTGGTTCTTTGGTTTGACTTTCATGGAATGGGTAGCGAATGAAGAGACCACATCTTCAACATTTTCACTGGTGACTGGCATAGGCTCTTTAAGGTTTCCGCACACAGCACTGTGATGTCTTTTTCCACATTGGTCACACGATATGTCTTTAACCCTACAGTTTCTTGCTATGTGCCTCAGCCCAAGGCACACAAAGCATCTTCCAGTTCTTTTCAGAATATCCCGCCGCTCAGCTACATTGTGCGAAGGACAAAGTTCTGATTTGTGCTCTGCACCGTCACAAAAAACACAGTTCTGGGTCTTCTGACTGGCAGTGTGCAAAGCAGCGGCTGATGGCAGGCTCTGTTTTTTCTGTTTTAGCTCAAAGGCTGCATCATTTCTTTTGAATGGCTTAAGTAGACTCTGGTTATCTTTTTCTTTGTTACCTCTTGTCAGTTGCATGGTTCTCTCTCTGCTGAGGATCTCATTTTGAAGAAACTCCATCACCTCTGAGACCTTCCATTCATCTCTTGTTCCCCTTTGCCTGCTGTACTGAAGAGCTATGTCCTCAGGTATCAACTGCAGCAGGATTGGGCAGAGTAAACTGCCATAAGTCTCTGACACAACACCCAGTGACTCCAAACTACGTATCTGGATCTCACATTCATCATACAGCTGTCTCAATGCAACAACGTCAGACGATTTTTTCACAGGGGTCAGATTCAGCAATTTGGTCATGTGAGCATTTACTACAAGGTCTTTTCTCCCATATCTTTCATGTAGCAATTCCAATGCATGGTCATAGTTGCTGTCGGTTAACATCAGCCCTGCTACTGTCTTGGCTGCTACACCAGAGAGGTATGACTTCAAATAAGTAAACTTTTCCGTTTTACACAGTGTCTCATTTCGGTGAATGGCAGTCTCAAATTGGTTCCAAAAGTCCCTCCATAAGCTTATATCACCACTGAATCTTTGAATGCTCAATTTCGGTAACTTAACAGAGTTCTGAATTGGAGTTCTATCCACAATACCTCTTCTTGGGGTACTCACGCCCTCACGAGCTTGTATCACTCTCTGTGCACGCGTCCTCATCGTGATCACTCGTTCCTTATATTCCTCCGTATTCATAATTTCTGTTTCCAAATCGTCCGTAGCAGTTCCCTGTTCAATTCCTCGGTCTAATTCCAACAATACTTCTTCTTTAGTCGATAAGTTAGCCATTAACTCACGCAAACGTCCAACATCAGCATTGTCCCGGCTAAGCTCCATGTCGATGCTTTGCAGTAGTTTCGTGGTGGCTCCACGCATGGCTCGCCGCTTTCTGACCAATCTGTCTGTTTCTTCATCCATTTTCGTTTCGTAGTTTGCTGACTAGATATCCCGGGTTTCGGCACCAAATAATGTTCTGTAATATCTGACTAGCCAGCAAATAAATGGGCAAACTGCAACGGCCTCAAACAGGGTTTTCTTTACTTGCATGAATCACGCATGTAACAGGCAAGCATCTGTAAAACGAAACTTAGTGCGTCACTGACGTCAATTCAATTAACTGCATTGTGGGTAATGTAGTATTACTGCACATTACATCAAATAAGAAAGAAACTATTATGTATTTATGCATCTCATATTCAAATGATATAACAATCTAAATCCAAATGCAATGTGCTTAACATTAACAACAATAATAAACATGACATTCAATTTAAGTTGCAACATTGCTATAGGGCCCGCCGTCAGAAGGACCGGCGGCCGTCATCAATCAACGGTCAGCAGGCTGCTATGGGGTCAGAGCCGATCTCGCAGATCTCAGTGGTTCAATTAAGGGCACACCCTGGCAGACGCTGTGGGGACAGTCGTCACTCTCGGACTACACATAGCACTGTCAATAATCCCACACCCATCAGGCTTGAGCACCACATTTTCTCCAGAGGTGAATGGAGGCGGGCCAAGCTGAAAGACCACCCCAGAGTCTTAATCACCATCTCGGGTGACAGGTCAGTTGGGCCTAGGGACAGCGTCAGCAACCGAGGCCCAAACAAAGAGGTGAACATATCCGCTGTTGCAGACACTGGCGCACAATCCGATCTGTGGTCTCTGGAGGAGTTCCTCGCCTGCGGATTCTCACGCGATGGCCTGCACCCCGTCAGCCTCGCCCTGTCGGCCGCCAATCGCTCCCCTATAGCCATTGAGGGAGCATTCTTCGCCAAGCTCTCGACAGCCCCCAGCGACGTGGGTGTGACGTCCTGCCGTTCAATGGTGTATGTGAGCAGCTCAGTTCGGGCGATGTACCTCTCCTACGAGTCGTTGCTTGACCTTGGCCTGCTGCCTAAGGACTTCCGGTCGAGTAACAGTGGAGGAGGACCCTGTGATGGACATGGCCCTGGCACTCGAGACACACCGAACAAGCCCTTATCTGTGAATGCTATGAGGTCCACCAATGGTGGCTGCAAAGATCAAAATAATCCCCATGACACTCAGTGCTCATGCCCCCAGCGTACAGCCCCTCCACCACGGCCTCAGGCATTACCATTCCCCTGCACACCGGAGAACAATGGTCGGATGAAAGATTGGCTGCTCGAGAGATATGCCTCATCTACTTTCAACACTTGCCCTCATCGAGCTTTGCCCTGCATGGAGGGGCCACCCATTGAAATGCACGTGGACCCAGCAGCCACACCGAGAGCATGCCACACTGCGGCTGTTGTGCCTCTGCATTGGCAGCAGAGGGTCCATGACGACCTCCTTCGGGACGAGGCCCTTGGAGTCATCGAACGTGTGCCATACGGCGAACCAGTGACATGGTGCCATCGCATGGTGGTCACTCGGAAGCACGACGGCTCTCCCCGCAGGACCGTTGACCTCTCCCCTCTCAACAAGTTCTGCCAACGCGAAACCTTCGCCACTGAATCCCCGTTCCATCTCGCACGTCGCAACCCGAAGTACACCTGGAAAACTGTTACGGATGCCTGGAACAGCTATCATAGCGTGCCCCTGCGTGACTCGGATCGTCATCTGACCACCTTTATTACGCCCTTCGGCCGCTGGAGCTACACCAGGGCACCACAAGTTTTCCTATCGTCTGGGGACGGCTACAACCGGCGGTTCGACGCTATCCTCTCAGACTTTGAGCGCAAAGAACGTTGTGTGAATGACACTATCCACTATGACACCGACCTGCCGCAACACTGGTGGAGGACCATCAACTTCCTGACACATGTCGGCCGGTCAGGCATCGTGTTAAACCTAGATAAGTTTCTATTTGCAGAAAGGTGCATAGATTTTGCTGGGTTCAGGGTGTCGGACATTACCATAGAACCTCTCCCAAAGTACTTGGATGCCATCCGCGACTTCCCCACCCCGGACTCCACGACAGACATCAGGAGCTGGTTTGGCCTTGTCAACCAGGTGGCGAACTACGCCCAGTTGCGTGACACTATGGCACCATTCAAGCCGTTCCTCAGCCCACTCTGCAAATTCTCATGGTCCTCTGAACTGGAGGAAGCCTTCCAAGCATCCAAGCGAGCCATAATCAGAGCCATCCATGAGGGCATGGAAATCTACGACATGCGTAAGCGCACCTGCCTCCGCCCTGACTGGTCCAGCCGTGGCATTGGCTACCTCCTGCTACAACAACATTGTAGCTGCGCGTCAGGCATACCAGACTGCTGCTCGGGAGGATGGAGGATCACCCTTGCTGGTTCACGGTTTCTTTCCTCGGCGGAGCAATGCTATGCAGCTGTCGAAGGAGAGGCCCTGGCTGTGGCCTGGGGCCTGGAGCAAACATGCTACTTCACACAAGGATGTGACAACCTTGTTGTGGTCACCGACCATAAGCCCCTTGAAAAGATCTTCGGCGACCGGACTCTAGATGAGATTACAAACTCACGCCTGTTCAGACTTAAGCAGCGTACCCTCCCATGGCGCTTTGACATTGTGTACCTGCCTGGCCTTAGCAACCATGCCGCTGATGCTGCCTCAAGACACCCCTCCCTCTCAGGCTCTGCGAACGGCCTCTAACTGGGATCGCCAAGTGTACCTGACGTCGTAGAGTCAGCACTCATGGCGTCCATCCGTGGCGATGCACAAGAACTCGGAGCCATATCATGGTCTCTTCTCGCACGAGAGACAGCAGCGGACACATGCCTCGGCCACCTCCTGTACCTGATAGAGCACGAGGGTAGGGTTGACGTTAATGACCCTATCCTGGTGAGTCTGTCTCCTGTCTGTGAGTCTATCTATGCGCAAGATGGTGTTCTCCTCTATCGCGACCGCGTCTTGGTTCCACCGTCCCTCCGTGAAAGAGTCCTTCAGCACCTACATGCCGCCCACCAAGGGATCTCGGCAATGGAGCAGCGGGCCCGTGCCATAGTGTACTGGCCCGGATTGTCGAAGGACATACAAGCCACCAGATACGGATGTTCTGACTGTAACCGCAATGCTCCATCACAGGCTGCCACGCCCCCCCTACCATCCTCACCACCGTCCACCCCATTTGAGGCGGTGTTTGCTGACTTCTTTGATTATGGAGGCCGCCACTACCTAGTTGTTGGGGATCGGCTCTCGCTCCACAGCAGGCTCGGATCTAGGGGGCTCAGCTGGCTTGGTTCGCCACCTCCGTACGTTCTTCGCCACCTTTGGCGTGCCAGAGGAGCTTTCCAGCGATGGTGGTCCAGAGTTCAAGGCTAGCCATACGGAGGCCTTCCTCCACTTATGGAACGTCAGTCATCGTGTGTCGTCTGTCGGCTTCCCTCAGTCGAATGGGAGGGTGGAAGTTGCAGTGAAGACTGCTAAGCGCCTTCTGATGTCCAACACTGGCCCTACTGGCAATCTTGATCATGACCGTTTTTTGCGTGCGATGTTACAGTTGCACAACACACCTGACCCTGACTGCAACCTCTCACCGGCACAGATTATACTCGGCCGTCCCCTTCGAGATTCGTTTCTTTTTGTCAACAGACTGGAGAAGTTCTCAAACCCTCACATCCGGCCGCTCTGGCGCCAGGCTTGGGTGGCAAAGGAGGATGCCCATCGGACTCGGATGTCCCGCACCACTGAGTCTTTGAGGGCTCACTCGAGACCACTCCGCCCATTGGCGCTTGGCGAGAAGGTATTCCTCCAGAATCAGCAGGGCCCGAGTCCACACAAGTGGGACAGGTCAGGGGTGGTGGTGGAGTCGCTAGGTCATGATCAGTATCGGATTAAGATTGACGGGTCGGGACGCCTGACTTTGCGCAACCGGCGATTCCTTCGCAGTTACACTCCGGCTAACCCATACGACCAGCAGCGGTCGGCTGAGCTGTTTCCACCTCCTTCGGCCTTGGACCCCTACCTGGTCACCCGGGGCCGCAGAGCGTCGTCCCACGAGCCACAGATGGACCTCGTGACTCGCCGTCGGACTCCTCCCCGGCGTCACCCCCTGGTGAAGCTACCTCTGATCTGGCCCAAGCTGTCCCCGTTCCGACAGGCGTCACCCCGGATGCATCGCTCCCTCAGTCGCCGCCCCGTCCGGAGGCCACCCAAGGCCGCACAAGGAGGCCACCCACACGCTACGAACCTGAGTCAGGCCAGTGGATTCAGGACTGAGTCCGTTAAGCTATACCCTTTAATAGCTTTCCGGACTGGGGGGGATGCAGAGTTTACCCCTGGCCACTAGGGGGTGGCATGTCATTAAGACAGTTTAAACCTACCGACTGAGTTAGGAGTTAGCCATATTGCTGTTGCCTGTATGACAGACATTCTTGTTGCAGATGTTGTGAACATAATTCATGTAAATTTATCCTTTATCACTATTTTGTTGTGATCAATGTTGGTTAAGTTATTACTGATTTACATTCGACATGGTTATGTAGGAATGATTAGTTGTAGCTCATGTTGCTATTTTGTGTATTGCTGCAGGGCTTCTTCATCTTTGTCATTAAACCAGTATTCTGACATTGAGGAGTGTATTTCTTCATATATTTCATTTTTACATTTTGTATGCTACTTGGAAATTTTATTTTTAGGCTAATTTAAAACGGAGGCATGCATTCTGTGATTAGGAGCCTGACCCGATGGAACCGAAGGAATTTCGACCCAACACCGGTGTTGCTGGATCTCGAGATCCGTAACACCAGCCAGGTTTGGGCAAATAATCTAAGCTCTAAAATGAATGGGTGGCTAGTTCTAATTCACTCCCCAAATTCACTTCTATTCATTTAATAGGTAGCCTATGTTCGCGCAGCCGAAAATGATCACGGACCTGGAACCAAGACGAAGCCTAACCTAGTCTAGTTTCAATAACATAGTAGCCAGGATTTTATGCCGCATTTTACAGGCTACCGCCAGTGATGCGCGGGTACGTGTCTGAACGGCCCGCCCCGCCCCGCCCCGCCGTTTTCAACTAACCCGACCGCAACTCAGACCGCAAACAATAATTGCTAAAATACTGTACCCGACCCGCTTATTGTAAAAAGCAGTCTAACTTAGTCGTAGCGTCATTGAGCTACGCAAAACTGGTATCTGATACACACATATGAGACAGGACAGGACAGGGCGAACCAGCTAAACCAGTTTTACAACAGGTTTGATTGCCCTGCTTCAGTGGACAATGGTCGTCCACCATCACCAGCACCATCAACTGCTTCAGTGGACAATGGTCGTCCACCATCACCATCACCATCACCAGCACCATCAACTACGGACACTGCTCTTGCTGGCTTAATTGCCCAACTCACACCTCCCCCCTCACCCCCAGTGCAGCTCGTCCCATCCTCCCCTCCCCCCGGAGTGACCAAGACCATGGTTACCCCGCACCACCTCCCCTCCCCCCTCATCATAACGGCAGATCAAGTTAGAGGACAGCTGAAGAAACTCCATCCCAGGAAAGCAGCCGGGCCTGACGGACTGTGTCCAAGACTGCTCAAGGCCTGTGCTGCTGAACTGAACTTTACCCCCGTCCCCAAGAAACCACATCCACGTGAGCTGAATGACTTCAGGCCAGTCGCTCACACCTGATGAAGACCCTGGAGAGACTGGTTCTGGGGATACTTAGGCCACAGGTGCGCCATGCACTAGATCCGTTACAGTTTGCATACCAGGAGAAAGTGGGCGTTGACGATGCAATCTCATACCTCCTACACAGGACACACTCTCAACTGGACAAGGGGAAAAGTGCTGTGAGAATCATGTTCTTTGACTTCTCTAGTGCTTTTAACACCATCCAACCCCCCAGACTGAGTGACAAGCTCCTGCAGATGAGTGTGGATGCTCATCTAGTATCCTGGATTGCAGACTACCTGACAGAGCGGCCACAGTTTGTCAGACTGAAGGACTGCCTCTCCAACACTGTAATCAGCAGCACAGGTGCTCCACAGGGAACAGTGCTTTCTCCAGTCCTGTTCACCTTGTACACGTCTGACTTCTGCTACAACACAGAGTCATGCCACATGCAGAAGTTTTCAGACGATAATGCAATTGTGGGATGTATCAGGGATGGGCAGGAGGAGGAATACAGGAGCCTGGTGGAGGACTTTGTGCAATGGTGCAGACTAAACCATCTACAATTCAACACGGCCAAGACCAAGGAGATGGTGGTAGATTTCAGGAGGTCTAAGCCTGCTCTACTGCCAGTCACCATTGAGGAGGTCAATGTGGAGGTGGTGAACACATACAAGTACCTGAGCGTACATCTGGACGATAAACTGGACTGGTCAGTCAACACTGAAGCAATATACAAGAAAGGGCAGAGCAGGCTGTACTTCCTGAGGAGGCGGCGGTCCTTCAATGTCTGCAGCAAGCTCCTCTGGATGTTTTACCAGTCTGTTAGACAATAATAATAATCTGAGCAAAACAATAGGGCCTTGCACTAAGGTGCAGCCGCTGCCACAGCGGCCGCACCTCGGTGCTCGGGCCTTAAATATAGCCGCAAGCGGCGATGGCGGGCCAGAGCACCTGCGGTGCGGAGACCTGTGACAATTTGTTTCATTTTCGTGAATGTATGTGTCAACCACAACAGACAATGCGCTAGGTGGCGCTATGGAGTCCCTAAAACACACCCAAGGCCAGAGCTCTGTCTCTGAATAACTATAGAAATAACACACATGCCCACCAAATTTGGTTCATTTTGGTGAATGTACGTGTCAACCACAACAGGCAATGTGCTAGGTGGCGCTAGAGTCCCTAAGCCACACTCTAGGCCAAAGCTCTGTCTCTGACTAGCGGTAGCAATAACACACAAGCCCACTAAATTTGGTTCATTTTCGTGAATATATGAGTTAAACACAATACACAACGCGCTAGGTGGCGCTAATTTGTGTGTGTGTATATGTATGTGTGTGTCTTGATGTAAACAAAATGTAACTAAATCATGATTGTTTGACTTTTCTGTATTCTGGTTATTACATGCTATTCCAACCAAGCATTTTTGTGAGGATAAGAACTTGAGTCTGGCTTAGTCAGTCCCCAATTCAATCACAAAAAATTACTTAACCTGAATAAAATCATCATACACATGATCTTTTTTTACCTTTTACTTTACATCACACTGTCATGCCTGACTGACTCATGCCAACTCTGGCCATTCATTTTCAGGTGGAGCAAGGGGAAAAAATGCGAGTGAACACACAGTGAGGTGAATCACACACTAACCCAGAGCAGTGAGTTGCCTGCCCAACCAGCGGCACTCAGGGAGCAGTGAGGGGTTAGGTGCCTTGCTCAAGAGCACTTCAGCCGTGGACTGGTCATGGATCGAACCGGCAACCCTCCAGTTACAAGCCCCAAGCTCTAACCAGTAGGCCACGGCTGCCCCAAGAGTGTGTGTGTGTGTGTGTGTGTGTGTGTGTGTGTGTGTGTTGTGTGTGTGTGTGTGTGTGTGTGTGTGTGTGTGTGTGTGTGTGTGTGTGTGTGTGTGTGTGTGTGTGTGTGTGTGTGTGTGTGTGTGTGTGTGCGTGCGTGCGTGCGTGCGTGCGTGCGTGCGTGCGTGCGTGCGTGCGTGCGTGCGTGCGTCTCTCTCTCTAAGAAGTGTTTCAATGTGTGTTGTGTGTGGGGAGACCCGAGAAGGGGGGTGACAGAGTGCGTGCGTGTGTCTGTGAGTTGCAACACAGAGAGAGAGAGAAGGGGCTGTGTGATTGGCCAATTGTGAAATTAACAAATAACTCACTTTCTGTCAACATGGTTAAAATCAAAATTGCAGCATAGGTTGATATGATTATCATTATTCACTCGCTTCAAAATATTTTAGCTAAAGCTGTGTCCACCACAATCATTAATGCGCTTTTAAAAAAACACAAACAACACCAAATTCAAAACTTTGTATATGACTGTCACTACAAACACACTAACTAATACTCCGTTAAATTTAATCTAAATAAGTTAGGGTCATTCCACGCCAAATCAACCAGAGCCCACGCACTTGCGTCTCAAAAAAATCTGAAAAAAAAATACCATGTGTGCCTATGTTACCCAGGAGACACTCTGTAAAATGTTTTTGTGCTAAGATCAATACTTTTCAAGTAACAGCCAGTTTTACAGGGGGAGGGGGGTGTCAAATTTGTTCTACCTCTTTTTTTGTCAAAGTTCACAAGCTCATTGCTCAAGAACTAGAATCTGTAGGAGGCTCAAATTTTGCAGGCTGGTGCATAAATAGGAATAGTATGCAGTAAAATCACCACGAGTAGTCTGGATGATCCTGCATGGTCATAGCAGTCCCTCAAAGTTGATCAACATTTTATTTGAGTTCTTGGCTGGGCTCTGTTTAGGCTTACAGAAGACATATTTTTACTCAACATAGGCTCTTGATTTTTTTTCTCTTATTGAGATCAGTAGAAACACTCTCCGAAAAAGCAATGAAGAGAAAAGAAAATCCATCAGGGACTGAACAGCAGACCTCACAAGTTTGAAAAATAATTTTGGATCTCATATTCAGAGCACCCTAACACCTTGTGGGAATATACAAAGATTTTTTTAATATTTTTTTCGTTAATCTGCATTACCTCTTCTTTTTAAAAACACCAATTTGACTTGTCTTATGCGAATCTTTCTTTTTCATTTTCCACCCTAAACATGGACAAAATGCACCATTGAGATCAATATGTTTTGTCCCCACCCGGCAATTTCAGTGATTCAGTGATTTTAGTGGCACCTAGTGGTTACTCTATACAAAACAAATCTCTCAATAGATCTCTATGGTGCATTTTGCCCTTGTTAAGACCAACTGAAAATGAAACCTGCCGTTTTTCTAGGCTGATTTGACATGGAACTACACTCTCATCTGGCGTAATAATCAAGGCAACTTGCAAACGTACCATAGGCGCAGTGATATCGTACGCAGCACCTGAAAATAGTCCCCATAGACAACAAGCAGTAGTAGTGCCAGTAGTTTGCAAGTTGCCTTGATTATTACGCCAGATGAGAGTGTAGTTCCATGTCAAATCAGCCTAGAAAAACGCCAGGTTTCATTTTCAGTTGGTCTTATTGCACTTTCTAACTTGAGAGGAGACACGTTTTAAATGGGAAAATTACCAGAAATCTTAGTCACTTTTAAACATGAAGCTAGCTGGCGAGAAGCTAATGGCCTAATCCGATTCAATGATCTATGCTAGGCTGAAGCTAAAAGTTGCATCGCCAGACTCACAGAATGGCTGGATGAACGGGAACAAGGTAAATATCGATTGTTTTGCTCGAGGGGAGGTGGAAAATGAGCGTATTTCCAAAAATGGCGGAATATCCCTTTAAGCATCCGTTTCTTGAGAATTTTCACCATCAGTTTCTTGAATCAGCAGATTCAAGGCTAAATCACTAGGCTAAATCAGAGCCTACTTTTGTTGTTATTGAGCTGGGGCCAAAGATCATGGCATTTGGCGAACAGTTTAGTCCTACTGAAAATGAGTAAAAAACAAATTTGGCAAAATCTCACACTTTTTCCCCCTTGGCGGACATTCGTTGTTTAGCAGAAAAGGGAAGAATTCTGAACAGTTTCAGCACTAATATCTGTTCAAATTAAGTTTTAGATGGAATGGTTGTGCTTTATTTTCATAATCTTTGTTCAGTGAACATGTTAACACCAGTCACCAGTTTGTTAACTAAAGGCTGGCTTACATTGCACGATTTTGGTCTGTTTTAACAGTCGCCGACTACTTTTCCAAAATCGGGCGGAAATCTTGCCAGTTGTACTAGAATCTCGGCGCGCTCCCGTCATCTAAATCGTTTAGTGTAAGGTGCCAATCTTAGCGGTTTTAAGTCCGTCGGAGTCAGTCTTTTTCTAGTTTTGCCGTTACGACAATATCAAACATGTTTGATATTATCGTAAGTCTTTTCAGTCGTGGCTCATGCAAATAGTGACGTGAACATTAAAAACCAATAGTGACCTCGGTCGACGAACACGAAAACGGAAGGGGCAAAATAGGCGACAGCTGTAGCCTGTATGATTATTTGTTATTTCATTTCTTATAATTTATTAGTCGGCTATTCTACGTGACAGAACAACTCTATATCTGTTAGTGATGTCACACTGTCAAACAATGCTGCAGAAACGCGAAAAAATGACTTTGATATGAGTAGCCTATCATGTGAGTTCCTGTTGATGATGACGTATAGCCTAGTGCACGATGGAAATAATTTGAAGGAATCTAGCAGCAGTCTTGTAAATAGTGACCACAGTCTTTGCAAAATCCTAATCTGAGACTGGCCTGTGACTAGTCTGTGACTAAAAACTCAATGAATTGTCTTTAGATGTGAGAGGGTCTGAGACTGTAGTCTTTCAAAAATCTTTTCCAAATCTTTGCAAAGTCTGGCAATGTAAGGTAGGCTTAAGAGAAATTTCCAGGCTTCCAAATTGAATTAAGAATGGCTCCTATAACTTCCAATTCAATTATTGAATTTGAATTGAATTTGAATTGATGTCAACGACAGGATGTAGGATTACAATTTGAATTGAAGGAGATAGAATTAGGATTACATGAATTTCGAAGAAATTCATATCCATTATTTACATTTTTTTCCAATCGCTAACACACTAAAATGACTCTCAAAGCACAATTATTTAAACTGACACACAGAGAACAAAACATCCTCTCAAGTCTCCAAGTCTAAACACATTTTCTGCTTTACACACATTTTGCAATTCAAAATTGCATTTTTTGAATGCACTGAACACTGTCTCTGCCATTAGACACAAAAATCTGACATAAAGTAACATGTTTGCAGTTTCAAAACAATGCCATTCAAAATTACACACATGAGCTAATTGACCAATACATGTGCCAATTTATACCACTTCAATCAGGAAGTCAGCACTATGAAAAGACCACAGGTAAGGCAAGGCAAGGCAACTTTATTTATATAGCACATTTTGTCCTGCAGGGCAACAAAATGTGCTTCACAAATCTAAAAACAATACAGTAAAACCATAGAACAACAAGCACCTTTTTAACAACAAAAATGGAAGACATTGCAGAGAGAGGAAGAGGGAGGGTGAGAATGAGAGGGGGAGGAGGGAGAGTCCAATGTAAATATACTAGCTGCAGAGCTGCCAACTTTTCAAAAAACCTTGGAGTGAGATTCTGTCGGGGGTGACCAAAAGTTTGTCCCGCACGCTTCACGATACCAAAATTATTGTTTCGATCCGGATACTAAGTCAAGAGTTGTGATTTCGATACTTTTTCGATACTTTTTTAAAAACTATTTTAGTGTATTTGGTGATTTAATCATCAGTAACCTAATATTGAATATTGTGTGATCATTTACACAAGTGGCCATAAGATTCTGCTCGACCCTCCACACACACACAGAAAATGATAGTCATATGTTTCTATATCATATATTTTGGAATTCTTAACTGTACATATTTTGTTGATAATGTTTAGTATTTTACAATCTGCATATTATTAGTGGCTAAAAAAATGTAGTCATTTGTATACTGATTTCAAGACTATTACACTCACTCATAGGCCTATTATATTTTTAAAAGGTGTGTAGGCCTAGGTCTAATTGAGTGTTCATTAGTGGTGTGTGTAATTGAGTGCCTGTCGCTTTAAGTAATACGTGAGGTGGCTTTCTATCTGACGTTTTTACGCGAGTGAAATAAAAGATGCATGACAAGGATACGTGGATGCAATTAATTTTGCTTTCTGTATCATTCGATAAAATACATGTTCAAAACAAGTTGAAGAAAATCTTTCAGGGATCATATAAGAGATGAGTGTCTTCCTTTATGATTTTAGTGAGCACTATGATTTAGCTCTCTCCAATTATCCACACGTTCCAGCAAACAAAACAGTGCAATGTCTAAAGTTAACATGTAGGCTAGGAAATCAAGTTCATCCACACAAACTGATTTCTTTCAAGATGTCAAGTTTAAGAGAGTGAATTCTTAATTAAAGATAGGCCTATGATTTGTGACATTGTCAACATACCTAGTTCTCTGACCAGATTGAGATTTTCTCCCGCGGGTCTCTCCTTCTGTCGCAAACTTGGATGTCTATGCAACGAATAGGGTTAGCCTACTGTACAGTGGCGCTTCTTAGCCGTTTGGGGAGTTTTAAAAGGAACGAACTAGTCTCAGCCCAAAATCAGATTTTGTTTTGCGTGAGAAAATGGATGTATGGTAGGGGTGTGAATCTCTCCCTTTTAAGACGATTCGATTCGTATCGATTCATAAAGCTACGATACGATTCACAGACGATGCGGTTTAATACAGAACGATTCAGTGCGATTCGATACGATGCGATACGATTCGATACGATGCAGTAATAGGCCCCAAAATGCAATATAGTTCTTATTTCTTAATCTCATTTTATTTTCCATACTGCAGATTTTTTTTTTTTTTTTTTGCTACTTTAAATGGCATGAGAAAAGTTAGGCTACAATTGCATGTCATTAATAAAAAATTTTCCAAAAGACTTGATTGACTGGATTGAAAGACTGAACAAACATTTTGATAATAAGAACGTGGCCAAATGCCTCTAAACGAAATCACTCGGCCAATTAATAGAGATACATTCATATCACCCTATACTTAGCTGCTGAACCAATCACAATAGTTTAGAAATATGTGATGTAGCTGTAGCTCTTGGGAAAGAGTGTCTGTCTGGATTACCTTTCATAAATAAGGAGGGTTACTAACGCACGTTGTGAGAACCGCGTTCAACATATGACAGGTAGGCACTACCCTCCCTCCTCAGTCAACTTTCAGACCTGCACCGAACATACAGTAAGGCACCGAAGCATTTGGGGAGACACGGGGAAAGGGGAATACAGGAGGATGACAAGGGGTGTTTGTTGTAGCCTATGAAGCTAGTTTTGAGTCTTGTGCTTACGACTGAATGTCTTCGTTCAGGATACTGCAACACACGTTCACGTCAGCGTTATCTGCGTTTCACTAAACTTGACAAATAGTTTGTTGCTGCCACTGTCTAGCAATGACGCTACTTAGCCTACCCTCGTTGGAGAAGGCTAGGCGCTCTGGTGTGTTAGCAAATCACGGTTGGTCTTACGATTTTGAAAGTAGCCTATCATAACTTGTAACGTTAGTTTTCCGATTCGTCATTTTAAAATCGATTTATCTATCGATTCATAGTACATTTAAACCGATCCAGGGGTTTGCCTACCGATGCACTCGCGTTGTTAACGTTCCGAATGATTACCGATACGTATCGGTTATTTTTTACACCCCTAATGTATGGCGTGAGTGCGTGTGTAAACAAGCAAAATCGTGTGTCACACGCCGAAAGCGTGAGAGTTGGCAGCTCTGTAGCTGTGCATACAGTATGTTGCACTGACTTGTGTGGTGAAAAAAAAAGTTTCAGCAGCATGCGTCTGTATCTGCAAATATTTATGTGCATGTAAAGAACATTCTACAATTTTAACTATTTTAGTAGTTACTGTATGCTTCATTTTGCTGGGTATATCGAGGTATTTTGCAGTTTGGGGTGTGGTTTTGTGAATTGTGTGTGAATTTTTAAAATTGTGTGTGAGTTTTCAAAATTGTGTTTTAGCAATTGGAAAACAACTGTAGTTTCCTTTTCTTTCGGCCACCGGTTCGATAATAGTCAACCATTAATTTGTGCCGTAGCCTAATTTATCAGACATGTGACAGAAGGGCATAGCCTGTAACTTCGCTGCTCCACGGACTAGCAATCTCATCGGAGATTCTAACGCTGCAGATAATACACAGAGAAAGGCATATGTCCAGTGAACAGAACACAATTGCATGTCCAGCATCATGGGTCTGGTGAATATAGCCTATCAAATGGCGATGGCTACAAGCTTACGCTTTCCCAAGTCTAGACTAGCTCTGCCCAAGGTTTCTTCGTGGACAAGGGAGTTTTTCCTTGCCCCTGTTGCTCCTGGGTGTCCCTTGGTGCCCCCCCCCCCCCCCCCCCCCACACACACACACACACACACACATACATCATTCACCCCTGCAGCTCTCACTCTTACTCCCTGTGCACTTTAATGTTTTTTTGCACTTATCCTCCCTCCCTCCCTACTACCCCCCCCCCCCCCCCCATATGCACAATAGGCAAAGGAACTGACAATTGCACTGCATTCTTTACAATAGTAATCATATGCATGTGACAAATAAACTCTTCTGAGAATACTGTACGTGACATCTGTCAGGCAACATATGTTAAAATGGAGCTGTATGTACTTTAAGGGGAAACAGCTACAAGCAAAAACCAGAAGTATACGTGACATTTGTCAAACTGTCAGCCAGAACAGAAAGGAGAGGAGGTGGGGACCAGAACCACAGTGGTTTCCTCTATACAGGCCTGTTTCTCTTGTTTCACTACCTTACATTGACAGTAGGGCTGGGATAAACGATTATTTTTTAAACGATTAATCTAGCGATTATTTTTTCGATGCATCGATTAATCTAACGATTCATTTTTTTAGTTCGATTCGATTTCGATTCGATTCGATTATCGATTATCTCCCCACTGATTGACTAATTGCAATATATACATGTTGATTTACATATCTGAATGAAATAAAACATTGCAATGTATGTTTATTGCTTGCATTCTAAGTCAGAGGTAGCATTCAATAACACCTTGAAGCCTTGAAAACACTGGGAGTGTTGTCAAATTGAAGGGGACAAGATCCCAACTGTCATCAATTAAATGACAAGTTAAGTAGGCTTATTTTAAGTCTTTGGGACTTTGGGGCCATAGGGCCCACCTATACATACTATATACCCCCTTCAAATCATCATTATGATGATCATTATTATAATTATTATTATGCTGCATTAAGTGCACTTTCACTTCAAAGCAGTCAATGTTTTAAATGCTAACATTGTTCACAAAAAGTTTGTGAAAAAATCAGAGACCTGCTTTAGTAATGTAAGATACAGTATAATTACAATAGCTTTTGCATGGTTGCATGATAAATACAGTACTTCTGAAAACAACAGCAATAATATGGGTGCTATTGTTTTGGGATGTTTCCCTCATGCAAGCATCAAACTCTGGTAGGCAAATGGAGACAAAATTTACATGCTTTTTAATGAAATTCCATTTGAATCTCTGAATGTAAGGATTCAGTAAACACGAACCAACTTTAGTCTATGTATTACGGCCGAGCAGATAGGCGTAAATCACTGATCTGGAGATTTTTAGATGAAAGACTAAGGCTACAATCTTTTGACCATATTCAAATTTGACTGAACAATACTCTGCTCTGTATCAAGAATCCACGTTGTTCTATTAAATGTCGTTAAATAATTAAACAGCACGGAACTTGCCACCAACGTTATCGATTAGTTTCAGTTTCTGTCGCGCAAACACGCACATGCATTCATTCAATGAACGCTCATACCAACACTTAATTGTGTTGCTGTATGTTTATTCACATCGAATTAGCAAGTATTTCCTCCTGATTGCTGAAACTTTTGTTTTCTTTGTCTGTCGGGCCGCGGTTGCTTCATCAATTGCGCAGCAAATTATCAGGTGAAGCACCGAGCCTAATTTCACTCTACGCCTCACAGACCAGCAGTCTCTCTACATTGCGGACCGGTGCAGCTCCGTCCGCGGCCCATAGTTAGAGAAACGCAGTAGAGGAACGAGTGCGTGCTGCAGTGCCTTGCACTTTTGAAATTCTGAGGAGTCACTCGCGTTGCCGCCAACCTTGTTTTGATTTTGACGACGTGTCGATTCGCATATTTTGAACCGACGTATTTTTTGCGTCGAACTAATCGGTTAAGTCGATGCGTTGTCCCAGCCCTAAGCAGCACTCTTGTAAATAGTGACCCACAGTCTTTGCAAAATCCTAATCTGAGACTGTCCTGTGACTAGACTGAGACTAAAATCTCAATGAACTGTCTTTAGATGTGAGAGGGTCTAAGATTGTAGTCTGTCAAAAATCTTTTCCAAATCTTTGCAAAGTCTGTCAATGTAAGGTAGGCTTAAGCAGATTTTCTAAAATCGTGAAGTTAACTCCTCAATATCTATGAAAAAAGTCAAGTTGTTTCAAGACATTTGATTCAGGTGTAAGTCAAGTCTCAAGTCATGAATATCAAGTGAAAGTCGAGTCTGACTCGAGTCCCCCATGTCTGTTAATATCATAGAGTGTGCACGACAAAGTCGCCAAAAATAATTCCAATCATGACCTAAAAAATAAGCTACACAAATAACAAAATGAAATTCACAAACATATCAGATGAACATACCACATTTGAACATACCACATCGACAGCAACAACACACACGTCAAGCAGAGGAGTAATTAAACACAGCTTTCACCGAGAAACAAAAGTCTGAATGCCACTGTCATGTAATTATCATGAAATTAACAAATTATGTCGATGTGTCCTATTTGGCCATCAGAGAGTCTGCGGACATTGATATCAACATAACAAATAAAATGATCATAAGTAACTCACCTTATAAACTTAATCTCAAAGCTCTAGTGATGGGACATGACACAAACAAATCCCTACGAACTTTTTTGAAACCGAAAGTTGACAGATGTGGGATGAAACCTTTTACCTTGGCATCTTAGACCAATGGGCGCACTGTACTATACACTGTATGAATACAAACTTGGTAGTATAAACATGGTAGTTCATGATAATTCCAGTATATAAAAGTCCTTTTTTGGCCTATTTACTCATTTATTGACGCAAATAAACCCCTATGAACTTGTTTGAAACTGAAAATTGTGGGAGGGAGCTTTTTACCTTGCATAACAGACCTTCCTCCCTCCTCTCTCCTCAGTCTTGCCTCCTCTGGTTGCAATTTGATGAATGAATGATTTCTGGGGCACGAGCTGGAGGACTAAGGAGAGAGACCGTATGCAAATAGAGGGTTGAGAAGAGCCCTACCTCTCTATTGAAGTAACATGCTGACATGGCCACTAGAGTCTACATGTGTAGTAGAGGAAGAAAAATAGACTGGATAAACCCAGCCCGATCACGCTGGAAACTTGGACATTTACGGTGCCTATAGAAAGTCATCATACCCCTTTGAAATAGTTACTTTTTTTGTCTTACAGCCTGAAATCAAAGCCCATTTTTGAAAAAAAATATTTTTCCAGTTTTATTTACAAATTTAGCTGCACAACATCAAAATAATGAAAATTAATTAAAATTAAAACTAGAATAACAGGGTTGGAAAAGTCATCATACCCCTGATCTAATACTTTGTAGAGCTTCCTTTTGCTTTCATTACAGCCATCAATATGTTTGGATATGTCTCTATTACTATAGCTTTGCACACCTAGATTGGGACATTTTTTATTAATTTTCAAGCATCATGGACACACACACACACACACACATCTAGGGGGGGGGGGGGGTCACATATGCACCTATGAACATGGTGACTATGTATGATAATGAGCTTTATTGGCCGGCCCAACACTAACAGAACACTACCTCAAAAGGCTATTTTGAACACTTTTTAAATGTGATTTAAATGTGCAAACAAACTATACATTTGTAGGCTATACAATGTAAAGTATAGTCACAACAATGGTAAAACAAAAATAATAATAAAAAAATAAAACCTAATTGTACAAAATAAGACATTTTTAAAGTTGAAAAGTTGCCCAATGGCTGATACTTTTCAGTCCTCCTCCTAAACTGCTTTGCAGGTCAGGCACTCAGCTTCGTATTGATCTCGACCGAGACAAAAACATGGAAATTTACGTTTCAATTCGTCAGTGAACTTGCGCTTGCGTTTCGGCCATAGACCTAAATGAAATTTCGGCATGGCTGAAGATGCCGGATAGCCATGCGCGTTGCCAGTGGTAAACAAAGAAGTGTACGCTAATGAGGTGAATAACCAATTAAATGTTTAGGCCGAGAATATCGACCAATGACAGTAGCTCTAAGGTCAGGCTCTACACCTACACTTCAACTCAATGCAAAGCGAACTGTAGGGGGAGTGTGTGATTATGCTACTATGTGAATGAAAGAGAGAGCAATGTAAATTCGGTGAAAACATGTTTGAGGATAGAATAACAAAATCCCGGACGATTCTGATATTCCGCCCGGACACATTTTTAGGTTTCAAAAAGAGGACATGTCCGGGCAAAAGAGGACGTCTGGTCACACACATACATCATTCACCCCTGCAGCTCTCACTCTTACTCCCCGTGCACTTTAATGTTTTTTGCACTTATCCTGCCCCTCCCTACTACCCCCCCCCCCCATATGCACAATAGGCAAAGGAACTGACAATTGCACTGCATTCTTTACAATAGTAATCATATGCATGTGACAAATAAACATCTTTGTATCCTTGGTGAACAGTGGAGGCGGCTCAGAGCGCGGGAGTGACATTTCGGAGAATGTTGAAAGCAATTTCTGAGAATACTGTACGTGACATCTGTCAGGCAACATATGTTAAGATGGAGCTGTATGTAGTTTGAGGGGAAACAGCTACGAGCAAAAAACAGAAGTATACGTGACATTTGTCAAACTGTCAGCCAGAACAGAAAGGAGAGGAGGTGGGGACCAGAACCACAGTGGTTTCCTCTGTAGAGGCCTGTTTCTCTTGTTTCACTTTAGTGATCAACTTTATTTGAGGTAGAAATGTCCTTAGTAGTAATCCCATAATTCTTCATGTAGATCAGTGAGGGCGAGGACCGAGGAAGGAAGGGAGGATGTATAAAAGATGAATGAGAGGCACCCCCCATCACCTAAAGGCTGGCTTACATTGTACGATTTTGGTCTGTTTGTAAATTTCCAAAATCGGGCGGAAATCTTGGGAGTTCTACTAAAATCGTGGCGCACTCCCGTCATCTAAAGCCTACCTTACATTGACAGACTTTGCAAAGATTTGGATTTTTTGAAAGACTACAGTCTCAGACCCTCTCACATCTAAAGACAATTCATTGAGTTTCTAGTCACAGGCCAGTCTCAGATTAGGATTTTGCAAAGACTTTGGGTCACTATTTACAAGACTGCTACTAGATTCTGCAGAAACGCGAAAAAATTACTCTGATATGAGTAGGCTATCATGTGAGTTCCTGTTGATGATGACGTGTAGCCTAGTGCAGGATGGAAATCATTTGAAGGAAAACTCAATGAATTGTCTTTAGATGGGGTTTTGCTGAGGACACATCTCACACAGTTCTACCAGGAAGACTCAGTAGACAGAATAGAAGCAGATAACAATTTAATTTGGAAAGGAGTAGCTTCAAGCATTTAAAAGTTCAGGATAAACAACAATCTTTGGCGTAGGCCCCGTCTCGACTCCGTCCAGGGATGAACGGAACTCGGATCCTGCTGATCGAAGAAGCAGGGGCAACGAGCCTACCCCCTGATGACGAGACAGGGACCAACTGGTGGCGGAGGCTGTGAGGGAGAAGGTGTAGATAGCATGCAGCGGCCGACAAGACGAAGACTGCTGGTCGTGGTGGCTGGAGGGGTGGTGGAGGGAACGACAAAGTCGGCGTACTGAGTAGCAGAGAGAAGTGTTAGTAAAACAGTTTTAAAACCCCCGCTGAATTCCTATAGGCTAGCACTGATTGGATGAATCGAATGAGGGAGTTCCCTGAAAATGTAAACAAAGGCTACGATTCGTTACATAATGAATAGGAGGAGTAAAAGATACACTACGAGTCTCCCTAGTAGAACTTTCGCTGAAGCTAACATTTCTAGCAGGAAGACTCAGTAGACAGAATAGAAGCAGATAACAATTTAATTTGGAAAGGAGTAGCTTCAAGCATATAAAAGTTCAGGATAAACAACAATCTTTGGCGTAGGCCCCGTCTCGACTCCGTCCAGGGATGAACGGAACTCGGATCCTGCTGATCGAAGAAGCAGGGGCAACGAGCCTACCCCCAAAGGATGAAAGATGCCCGCCAGGGCAGTAACTCAGTAACCTAAATCTGAGAGAAAATAAAGATTGAGATACATAAGACATTAAATTTGATAGCATGCATGGGCAGGGATGATGAGGATGTACCTAGCCGTTAGATATTGATCTAAGAGAATGTTAAGGGATGCTTTACATGTTTTCGCTATTGTGGAACGAAAACAGCCAGACGACCAGCGTCCAGGGCAACCTGGACCATGAGCTGGGCAACCAGCGTCTAGGGCAACCTAGACAAAAATGTTGAGCCGGGCAACCGGCGTCCAGGGCAACCTGGACCGTGAGCTGGGCAACCAGCGTCTAGGGCAACCTAGACCGATGTGATGAGCCGGGCAACCGGCGTCCAGGGCAACCTGGACCGTGAGCTGGGCAACCAGCGTCTAGGGCAACCTAGACCGATGTGATGAGCCGGGCAACCGGCGTCCAGGGCAACCTGAACCGTGAGCTGGGCAACCAGCGTCTAGGGCAACCTAGACAGAATTGATGAGCCGGGCAACCGGCATCCAGGGCAACCTGGATCATGAGCTGGCGAACTGGGCTAAGTTTAAGATACCACAATAGCTACTAGCGTGCTGCGCCCTTTTAACTAATCTGTAAATGTGCCAGGCAAGCCTGAGTATAACCACCGCCACCAGATTATGAATAGTAAATTGAATGGTACCTTAGTTATTGTGGACAGTGACTTCTGAGCATTGACAACGTCAAATGGGGTTAGTCTGATGTAGGAGGAATAAGCATCAGAGGACCATCTTCCCAGAGTTTTGATGGATGAAGATGAAAGCCCCTTTTGGGCTGTGGTAGTGGCTGCGCCGATACGAAAGGAATGAGTGGTGAACTTTTTTGGTGAGAGATTGCATGTACGCAGAACATTGGCTAAGTGGGTGCTGAACCAGGAACGAGACATTGCTGAACCGTCTGGTGTGATAAAGAGGGGTAAATCAGAAGAGGTGTGCGGACGTAGTTTAAGATAATTGACCATGGAGACGAACGGGCAAAGGACATCATTTATTTTAGCAATTGTAATGGTGGAACCTGATCCAGAGGAATCAGTTTTTGAATATTTAAGAAATAGGGTGAAGTGAGTGGGGAAAAAGGATAGATCGGAAAGACAGAGATTGCGTGAGGGGTCGAATGACTGTGAATTCGTAGTGAATTCGCCGCACCGCATGAAGCCATAAAAAGCCATGAGAAAAACGGCCTCTAGTAGGCAAGCCACGTACGGTGAGTGGTAGCCGCGTTTAAGCGCTGATATTAAGCGGTGCAAAATATCAGCCGTAATAGGGAGGCGAGAGTCAGTTGAACGCAGGGAGGAATTAGAGAAGCCTTTGAGGAGAAGACGAATTTGAGAATTTGAAAAGAGACTAGGGAAGCCAGGGTCGTGGAGTCTGGCGTGGAATTGAATGCCTGCGAGTGTTTTCCGAATTGAAACAACTTTGAGCCCACGTTGATCAAACAATACACTAGAAATGCCCAGACAGTGGAAATGAGAACCGGGAGGGCAGGCGTGTGATGGTGCTGAGAAAACATAACGAACCAGGACCAGGCAGAATTATATGCTTCGGTCGTGGACTTGGCGACGCCTTTGATCATGTAACTTTTAGCCTTATCTAATAGCGAATCTAGAGAAGGCGAATTTAATCCAGGAGCAGTTCGGAGAACTTTGGGCACGGGGTTGACACTTTGCTGGCTGAAGGGCAGAGACGGTGGAATTCCTGAAAACGGAGACGGGAGAGTGCGTCAGCTTCGACATTAATATAACCTGGTACATGAGAGGCATTTACGACGAAGTTATGAATGACTGACTGCCAGGTGAGTCTCCTCAAAAGAGACATGATTTTGGGGCAGCGAGAGCGACCTTTATTAATAATGGCCACCACTGCTTCGTTGTCGCAGAAGAAGAGAATGCGCTTTCTTGACCATTTTTTACCCCACAGGACACAGGAGACCACGATAGGATATAATTCGAAAAGGGCGGATGAAACAGCATCGGAAGAAAATGCGAGAAATTCATCGGACCATTTTTCTGCGAACCACAAATCATTGTATAGCCCCCCAAAGCCGAGAGATGGAGCGGCATCCGTGAACAGCTTGAGAGAGACGGACGAGTCGGTGTGATCATTGAAGAAAAAAGAGATGCCGTTCCAATGCTTCAGCAGCTTGGACCAAAAGCTAAGATCCGACTGACAGCCTGAATTTAGAACGATGGAATCGGATAGATTTTCCACGGAGTGAGCCAGGTCTAACAGGCGAGAGATGAAGGAGCGGCCTTGCGGGATGATGCGCATCGCGAAATTCAGGTGACCCAGGAGAGAGAGGAGTTCCCTCTTAGTCACCGAGCCGACTGAGAGGGAAGAAGCGGACACTTCGCGGATTCTGGTCAATTTTTCGTCTGGGAGAGAGGCCTGCATTTTAACGGAGTCGAGGATTATACCCAGAAATTCGAGAGACGTGACGGGTCCTAATGTCTTTTCGGCAGAGAGGGGAACCCCTAGCTCCTGGAAAACGTTGCGAAGGATGTCCAGAACTGAACTGGTCTTAGCTGGAAAGTCAATTAAAAGAAAATCGTCCAGAAGGTGCAGAACGAACGGTAAATGACAGACATTTAACAAAATCCAGCACAGCGCTTCTGAAAGGCAATTAAAAATGTGAGGACTACTCCTGCACCCGAAAGTAAGCCTCACTGCAAAGTAGAATTTAGATTGCCATTTTACGCAAAATAGGGTTTCGGAGTGAGGTGAAGACATGTCAAAAATCAGCCTTTTCTTGCCGGAGTATTTTCTGGTAGCCACGCCGAGGGAGTTTAAGCGGAAAGGGTGAAAAGGAGGAGCAGAGAAGGGGCCGAGAACATAGCCTTTATTTAATTCTTTAGCCAGAAGTTCAGACACTATAGAGGGTTCGGTTAGAGCCGACTGAAGGTTTCTAGCCATGTACGAGCTTGAGAGGGGGGACAGAACACCAACCCTAAACCCCTGAGAGAGACCGGTGAGCAGATAGTCAACGAAAACAGGATCAGGATGAGCAGAGAGATAAAACGACAGAGTGGAAACATTGATTGGCGTAGATGGATGAGACGCTAGAATTTCTTGGCGGAAGCCTTTCCTCCTCTTTGGGGTCGCAAGCGACGGGGACAGACAGACTTTGGATGCGGATCCTTGCACTGACTACATACATGAGAAAACACACAGTTAGAATGAGAACACACACCCTCATTAAAATTATTGCAGATAGCGAGCCCGTTAAAATAGGTAACCGGACGCCCTTGACGATCAGTGCTAGACCTTACAGAGTCAGAATGCTGGACAGCAACCGGAAGTGATGGTCGGTTGAAGGCCGTTTGCAGACACAGAATCGCCATGTGGGCGTGGGAGCCACAAATGTTGCAGCTGAGCGATCTCTGACCGCTGAAATGCCTAACCAAAAGTTCGGTGTCGACGACGGACCAGTCCAAGCGAAGATTGTACAGGGAAATGTAAGAAGCGGACTTCGCGGAAAATGCATTATGGTACTGGTAGAAAAGTGTACCTCCGTAACGCAGGTTAAAATCAGCCATGATAGCAAGGTATGTGTCCAGTTCTATCCTGCGATCAGGGTACACGCTGCAGATGACATCACGATACAGACCAAAAGCAATCACAAAATCGCAAAAAGGCAGGTTTTTCAGAAGTCTCGGATCAGAATTTTTTAAAAACACTGAAACGTCACCACAATCGACTAGTTGACGATCGATTGTGGGAGATGGCAACAGCAAGGAAGCCAGATTGATGTCTTTACCTTGGAGTATGTTTTGCCTGAGTTGTGGAGAAATGGAGACAGTGGAGGGTGCAACGAAGCTCCTGCCGAGCGGAGGAGCAGGGAGAGCTGTTGCCAGAGAAAAAGCTGGCGAAACTGCAGTGCCAGATAGCACTGAAGTTGAGTTAGCCGCTGAGAACCCCGTGCTGGTGTTCGGTGCTTGGAGGGAGACGGGCCACTGAATGGCGGCGGGAGCCGGCGGTGCTGCAGACGGCGAGGAGGCCGGTAGAGCTGGGCGCTGGCATTCCAGCGCCTGAATTCTGGAGTCGATTGCTGTAATCGACGCGGTGAGGGAGAGAACTGCATCCAGGATGGGTTGAGACGAGACGGGAGAGTCCGGGAGGGTCGGAGCAGTAGACTTCCTCTTACGAGGCGCTGGAGTAAGGTGCTTGGTCTTTGCCCGGCGTTTCTTTGGTGGCGGAGCGGGCTCTTCCGGATCAGCAGCGGGATCGACTGGGAGATCAGGAGCAGGACCTGGGACATTTGGCTCGGCGTGGAGTTGAGGACTGCCGAGAGTGTTGTGCGCGAGGAGAACAAGATCTTCTTTACTCAACTCGGCGTTGTGAGGAATCCCCGACTGGGCCAAGACGGCTGCTATGTCAGCAGCGGTGGAGTTGGCCCATTTGGAGTTAGCCTTGATGGCCCTGGCGCTCCTCCTGCGTTGGGTAGGAGGAACGAAGTCTGCGTCCGAATCGGACGACCGGATGGTCAGCAGGGGAGACGAACCAGCAGACATGGTAGGACAAAACTTTTAAATTCCGTAGAATAGAATTAGGTAACTTTAGCGACTGTGCTTTTAAACAACAGAACGACAAAGTCGGCGTACTGAGTAGCAGAGAGAAGTGTTAGTAAAACAGTTTTAAAACCCCCGCTGAATTCCTATAGGCTAGCACTGATTGGATGAATCGAATGAGGGAGTTCCCTGAAAATGTAAACAAAGGCTACGATTCGTTACATAATGAATAGGAGGAGTAAAAGATACACTACGAGTCTCCCTAGTAGAACTTTCGCTGAAGCTAACATTTCCTGACATGACTCCTAACGTCCTTCTCCATGTCGTACCAGAAAAACCTCTGACGAGCAAGGGAGAGTGCGAGGTTGACCTTGATGACCTGCCAAGTCATGCACGCCAGCCAATGCATCAGCTTTCAGAGAGTCCGGCACAACATACTGAAACCTCTTTGTGTTGGTGAGGGGGTCTTTGGAAACTCGGTAGAGAATTCCATCTCTAAGCTGGAACCTTTCCCATTGACGCAGCATTTTCAAGGCCAGATGATTCTCTTGAGCACGTTCACGCCTTGACGGTCTCAGTTTCCGGTCAACGTAGAAAATCACTCTGGAAACGGCCACATCCTGTAGCTGGCGGACTTTCAGCTCTTCCGTCAACCATGTATGGAGTGTGTCCTGACCACAATTCCCCAGGCTTGTCAGGTGGTCACTGAGGGAAATAGCTCGCTGCTGAGCCCCATGTTCCCAAGCATCCTGCGCATCCAGCGCATCCAAGGCAGCTGACACATCATCACCTGACATGGAAAGAGGTTGATCGACGCTGAGGGAAGAGTTAGTCATGGTCTGAGGATTACAGGTGAGGCGGAACATGTCCTGAACACAGCCGTTGTCCACTTCAGAAGCTCGTTGCAGCAGACCTAAGTAGGACTCAGACAAGAGCCGTTGGCTGACAAGCTTCACAAAGGGGTCACGACTCACGCATCAGCAACCACGTTCTTTGTCCCAGGGACATGTCTGATGTCAAAAGTGTATGGTGCCAGCTTTGAGACCCACCGCTGTTCACATGCATCTAACTTGGGCTTCGTCAGAATGTACGTGAGAGGGTTGTTGTCTGTCCAGACTGTGAAGGTGTGACCTTTGAGCCAGTGACTAAACTTATCACACACAGCCCACTTCAAAGCCAAAAACTCAAGCCGATGCGCTGGATAGTTGGCCTGGCTCCGACTAAGAGACTTGCTGGGGAATGCTATAGGCCTGGCTCTGTCTTCACCCTCTGGAACCTGAGACAAAACAGCCCCCAAGCCATCAAGGGAAGCGTCAGTGCACAGGATGAACGGTTGGCTGAAGTTCGGATGGGCTAGAACTACACTGGTCATCAGTGCCCCTTTGAGGAGAGGCAGTTAGAGCAATAACTGTACTGTACTGTTGCTGGTGGCCTGTGGACTGTCCCGGGACACCCAAGCACTGTCCCGGGACACCCGAGCACTGTCCCGAGACACTAGACACTGTCCCGGGAAACCTAAGCACTGTCCCGGGACACCCAGACACTGTCCCGGGACACCTAAGCACTGTCCCGGGACACCCGAGCACTGTCCCGAGACACTAGACACTGTCCCGGGACACCTAAGCACTGTCCCGTGACACCCAGACACTGTCCCGGGACAGTCCCGGGACACCCAAGCACTGTCCCGAGACACTAGACACTGTCCCAGGACACTTAAGCACTGTCCCGGGACACCCAGACACTGTCCCGGGACACCCAAGCACTGTCCTGGGACACCCAAACACTGTCCCGAGACACTAGACACTGTCCCGGGACACCCAAGCACTGTCCTGGGACACCCAGACACTGTCCCGGGACAACCGAGCACTGTCCCGAGACACTAGACACTGTCCCGGGACACCTAAGCACTGTCCCGGGACACCCAGACACTGTACCGGGACACCCGAGCACTGTCCCGGGACACCCAAGCACTGTCCAAAATTAAGTGCATTTTTATGTAGGCCTCTAAGGGTTTTCTAAAAGCCCCTTCCCATAAAATGATAATTATTATATGTTTATTTGTATAGAACCCCTGGCGTTTAGTCATTGTATCTTTTCACTTTGTTTGCTTTATGTTTGCCTAAATTAATAATTAATTTGCATCAACAAACACGTCACTGATTTCAGAGGTTCTGTGTCCTCCCCCCATTTCTCCCAATGGTTTCTCCTTCATCACGCAACGCTAAAGTTGTCATAGTGACAGAACAGCTGACTGCAGAAGTGTCAGTGGTGCGCCCGCTTCAGACGTTATCAGTCCATTGAATGGCCGTTAATCGTAATCAGCCTCATAGTTATGGGTTAGAAGGCGCCATCTCCGCCTTCTAGCAGGTTCAGAAGGCTGTTATCACGCATTCGCATTGTAGGAGCCAAATTGCCCCATGAATTACAAAACACTCTTAGTTTGCTTTTTGCTGACTCTTTGTGAGGAGCTTTTATTTTGACATGGTCTCAGGCTGCCAGGTCACCTGTTCACCTGTCAAAATGGCGTCTTCCATGTGGTCTTAGTCAGTCTTAGTTAGACAATGGAAGATGCTGTAGACAAACAGTTTTTTACCGCTTAACATTTACCGCTTAACGCTTAAAGTAGTGATGGGCGAACGAAGCCTTGTGAAGCCTCTGAAGCTTCTTCCTGATTGTATCGCAAAATGATCCGAAGCATCAAAGCATCGAAGACAACACAGTGACATCTGGTGGTCAACAGAAATGACAGCGGCAAACTCGACACGGCCGAATGAAGCTACAACATGAAAATAGAATGGACACGTGCATATGGCATGACACTGAACATGAATTAGATGATGAACATGACATGACAAGACCGAATTAAAAATGTAAAGCCTATGTTTGAATGAATAGGCTATAACATAATATAATAATATAAACAATGGGAATTTGAATGTTGTATGTGTAGGCTAATTAGGTATGGATTCAATATGCGGCAACAGTAAAATTACGTACAGGTGTAAGTAGGCTGATTTCCATTGGCTAATGATATAAATTGCAAGCCACACTCATACCCGCGATGTTCCAGTGAATGCTAACGGGCCTATGCCGTTTTAATTTAATCTCTTCGCAACATAGCCTACGTGAGGAAAGGCAAGGCTATCTGATGACTGAGGTATGATTGGCTATGATTGGCTCCCTATAGTAGCCAGAATTAAATTTAAATCTCTCACTCTGGCCTATAGGACACTGACTGGATCTGCTCCTAGCTACTTCAGTTCTTTGATCAAGATGTACATTCCCAACCGCCCATTGCGATCTTCTGAGGAGCGTCTGTTATGTCGACAAACCATTCATGCTAGGTCAAACTGTAGATCCTATTCTTCAGTGGTTCCGTGTTGGTGGAATGAGTTGCCCAGTGCTCTCCGTTCCAACAACAGTTTTGGATCTTTCAAGAGGGGTCTTAAGGCATATTTGTTTAATATGCACTTAGTCTTTTGAGCGTTTGTTATGTGTTCTGGTTTGTATAATAGTATTGTTTTGTTATAATTTGTCCATTGTTAGAATTTGACATTTATTCTGCTATTGTCCTTAAATTTAGCCTTACCATGCTATAGTTATTGTTATTATATAATTAACTGAGTGACTTATTTGATTGTTATTCTCATTTCATTGTTTTATTTCTCATTAGGTTAGTGCTTAATTGATTGTTTTATTGATAATATTGCTATTCTCCCTTTTTGTAATTGTTCACTGTTATTTAATTTGTATTGTTATTTATTTGTATGTCGCTTTGGACAAAGGCGTCTGCTAAATAACCATAACCATAACCATGATTCCCACTACTGTTACATGTGAAGTATCGTGCGTGCGTATAAGTCAGCTCTGTCAATAAACGTGTGTAGTTGACTCCGCGGTAATTGATGCAACAAAGTTACAATAATATTGCTGATTAACCTATACACGTGGCAACACGTTTTGAGCAGCATCCTAAGAATACAGCAGATGTAATAGGCTATAGACTGGGTTACAATTCAGAAAGCAATATGAAGGGGCTTGTGCAAAGTGCTTGTGCTACAGGTCCATGGAATATAGGCCTACAAGAGTTTGTCCAGAGATGCTTGTGTACTGTACAAAGGAGGTTTGGGGGAGGTGCTTGTGCAGTGACTGGGATTGTGAAAGACAGTTTGGAATGTTTATTGTGTGGTTGTGTTTCTTTCCAGATTTTTATTCAGAAACAAAATTTGTTCAACAGTGCTCGGTTTGAGGCGGTTTCGTCTGCTGCTGACTACTTCCCCAGCCTTGGAGAAGACCCTCTCACAAGGCACCGAAGATGCTGGAGTGCACAGATAACGTAGGTTACGAATGTAACTATGGATCTGTGAGACCGAGGGATGACCGTCACTACGGTCTAAAAAGGAATGATCACCTTCGTTCTGCCTATCACCGAGACCATATGTCAAAATAGTCATGTCCATGACCTCCGGAAGCAGAACGACTTGCGTTAATAAATAGCAGAGAATGCTCCCGGGTCAGTCTCCTATCCCTGAACGCCTCAGAATGGTCCGAGCGACAAGGATAGTGACGGTCATCCCTCGGTCTCACAGATCCATAGTTACATTCGTAACCTACGATCTGTTTCGACCTCACTCTGACCGTCACTACGGTCTAAAAAGGGATGACACATACCAAAAGGGTCGCGAGGAACCCAGAATCAATTATTAAAACCTCGCTCGGTCACGGACATGAGGGCAGCATCGCCGACTGGAGGCGGGCGAGTGACATCCACCCTGTAAAAACGGGTAAAAGTGCATGGCGTCGACCATGAGGCCGCTGCACAGATATCGTCTGCTGCTACACCCCTAAGGGCAGCCCAAGACGTAGCCATACTCCTGGTAGAGTGAGCCCTCGTACCAGAAGGAACAGATATTCCCTGCGCCCTGTAAGCATGGGAAATAACCTCCACCAGCCATTGCGAGAGTCTCTTCTTGGAGAGTGGAAGCCCCTGCCTTGCTGCACCGTAACAGATAAAAGCTGAGAGTGCGCTTTCCGCAAGGACTGAGTACGGGCCAGATAGGCCCTTAAGGCCCTGACTGGAAACAGGGTCAGCAACTTGTCTTGCTCTGCCTGTGAGGTGGAAGAAGGCTGGAATTGAGTCACCTCCAGGACCTGGTTAATGGACTGCAGGTTAAGAACCTTTGGCAGGAAAGCTGGATTCGGCCAAAGTGACACGCTAGCACCTCCTGCCTGCCACCTAAGGCAGTCGTCACTAACGGAGAGAGCACACAGCTCACTGACACGTTTCGCAGAACAGAGCGCCAAGAGAAAGGCAGTCTTAAGCGACAAGGAACGCAAATCTGCGCCTAAAATAGGCTCATACGGGCCTACAGTAAGTGACGTTAAAACCGTGGGCAGATCCCAGCCCGGTGCCCGCAAAGTGCGACCTGGACGCAACCGGCGGGCTCCCTTCAAGAACTGGCAAACCAAGGGATGCCTACCAAGGGGACCATTGTCCACACCCTGGTGAAAGGCCGAAATTGCCGAAGCATAGACTTTCACGGCACTGGCCGCCTTGCCTTGATCCAATTCGGACTGCAAGAAACGCAAAACGTGTGGCACAGGGCAAGCCGCTGGCTCGAGGCCCATGCCAGCACACCAATCTGAAAGATCCCCCACCTGAGTGCATAGCAAGCTCTAGTGGATGGAGCCCTGGCGTTATTTAGCGTGTCCTGAACAGACACATCTACCTGCCCAACGACGGGTTGAGTTGATTGGAGGCACCTCTGGGACCTTGTTCCCCTTTGGTGACTGACACAGTACTCACAAGAAGGTGTTGGTGTTGCAACACCGGCAGGAATCTCTGCAAGGCAAGATGGATGGCCGTCAGTTCGAGGACGTTGATGTGCTCCAACGTCCATGGGGGCTGCCACATGCCCCTCACCGTCAGGGACACGTCTGTCGAAATGACCGGTCTCCTGTGGGGAAGGCCCCCCAGTGGGACACCTCTGAGAAAGAACTCCCTGTCCCTCAAAGGGTGCAGGGCTCGAATGCAAGCCCGGGACACATGCAGCATCACCTGCCTGTTGCCCTTCGGGTGAAGACAGAAGGCATTGAACCAGCACTGCAGGGGGCATGCCCTCAGCAGGCCAAGAGGAACTACCGCTGCTGCTGCAGACGTCAAACCCAGCAGCTTCTGGACCCTGTGAGTGGTCACAAGACCGACCAAACTGAAATGACCCAGCATGCCGAGCAAGCGGTCTGCTCTCCACGGAGTGAGAGACGCCGCCATGCCGACTGAGTCGAGAAGGACACCAAGGAACTTCGCCTGTTGGCGGGGTTGCAGGTTGGCCTTCATGTGGTTGACTGAAGCCCAAGAATTAAATGTGGGCCATCTTGAAGGGCAGCACCTTGAGATAACGATTCAAGGGCCCGAGGTTGAGAACGGGCCGAAGACCGCCGTCCCTCTCGGGAAGAATAAAAGAACCCAGAAGCAACTCTTGAACCTCTTTGGCAAATACTGACATTAAAAAAGGGTCTTGTAGGACGTTACCTTGACCCCTGAAAACACAGGGGGGCGCCGTTGAAATTGCAATCGGCAACCACGAGCCACCGTGGCTACGACCCAAGGGTCTGGGACAATCCCCTCCCAGGAGGTCCGTGACAACTGGGAAGGACAATCGACGGCACCCACGGAATGCTATGCGGGAATGCTATGCGGGACCGCCACCGCGGCCCGCACCCCTACCTGTGCCTCGCCATTGACCCCCTCTACCCCTGGAATGGGAATATGGGGCCGATCTCTGGTCAGGTGGATGAAATTGCCAGTCACCAGAGGCCTGTGGGATATAACCCCTCGGCGAAGGCCAGGCCGGCAGCCGCGACCTATAACCGCCTACAGACGGTTGATCAACGCTGACCGTTGAGGCAGGCCTACGGCACACATGCTGGACAGCTTCCCTCGACGCTGCAGCACGTTCAGGGCGGTTGAGCACCTCCTGGGATCCTGGGTGGAAAACATGCCCAGGGACAACTGGGAGATTCAGCAGCTCCTTCTTGATAGGCTCTGGCAGGGAGGTCTGTGCCAGCCAAACCTGCCTGCGGCACAACACCGCGGAACCCATAGCATCTCCCACATCACGTGTCAGCTGGGCGTGGGATGACAGAGCTGCATCCAGCAGGGCCCTGGCGTCCTGGTCGTCCCGACTCAGCGTCTTGCGAAGCGACGCCAGCGTAATGGCCAGAGCGTTACCCATCCGGGCCGCTCGTGCTGCTGCATTAAAAGTACGAGCGGCCAGGCGGTCCGTCTTCGCGCACTCCTTACGGGGGCAGCGTGGATTGGGTGACACACCAGTGAGGCCCAGAGATGTCAACGCGGCCATTGACTGCTCGACCGGTGGCATGTCCCCGAGTCCAGTCTTCACGGGGTACGTGGCCGTTGCTAGCTGGCGGCAGCCTGCATTGAACTGCGGGCGCTGCGTCAACTTACCCCATGATGACCTCAGCATTGCCGTGTAGTCAGGCGGCACCGGCACGGGGGGTGGTGGGGTAGCACAAGGGATGCCCTCCCAGACACCTACCATGGGAGCCGGAGCAGGTGTGGGCGCCTCAAGGCCCATGATGTTCGCAGCGTTCAGCACCCGTGCCATCAGGGAGCTGACGGGGACCTCCCCCGCCCCCACGGAGCTGTCACCCAGCACTGCAGAGCCCGTCTGCAGATCGCCCATGAGGTCGTCTCCTGTGTGGTCTGACTCTGTTCGGGGAGCATAGAGGGATAGCACATCCGCATCGCCCCGTTCCTCCTCCTCACCATGGCTCTCAGGCCTGGATGAGAGGGTGCCCTCCTGGCCAGGGGGCAGGGTGTCTTGAGAAGAGGCCTGGCGATCTACCAGCCGGTCCATCTTCTGTGCCAGAGCCTGGAGAGCAGAGAGGATCTGGAGCGACTCCGCGCTACCACCCTCGGTCACTGCAGCCGTTGCCAGATGCTCAGCAGGATGCTCAGCCGGAGTGGGTGCAGCTCTCTGGGACGGCCTGTGGGGGGACCCACGCCGTCGGTCCCGCTTGTGAGTGTGCTTACGGCCATGCCCGCTGAAAGGGAGTGGCTGGACAGGGGAACGTCGCCTCTCTCGCAGGCCCTCATGCACGTGGCCGCATATCAGGGCGGCCCGGCGTTGTCTCTCACCCCTGGAGAGGTCGCAGGCGGCGCTGCAGGGGTGGTCGACGTCCTCCAGGACGTGTGCAGCCCCAAGACACATGGGGCACTCCCTGTGTCCATCACTGGCACTCATGGAGGCGCTGCAGATCCTGCAGCAGTGTGAAGCCATCGCAGGCCCAAGAAGCCTAGGCGGTGTTGATGCCTGGAGCCCTCCTCGATTAGTCCACCAGAGTATTCCGGTGGCCCGCACCAGCGCACGAATGCACCTAGCAGGCGTACACTAGCCCCACCGTCTGCGAACAGCGGTCTAGGGTGCCACAGAACCAGAGAGGTGGCCCGCACCAGCGCACGAATGCACCTAGCAGGCGCACACTAGCCCCACCAGCTGCGAAGAGGGGTATAGGGCGTGGCAGGGAGGCGACACAGAGGAGCACTGCAGCGATCAAACAAGACGCACACAGTAACAGCACAAAATAAAGCCAAAAAACAGGCTATACAACAACAGAGAACACCCCAGAAATAAATCCAGGTACACCCAAATAATAAACCACTGCACAAGCAGGCTATAGTAACAGAAAATATTACAGCAACGTGATTACTTACCGTGCTACAATAAATAATAAACTCCTCCCTGCACAAGCAGGCTAGAGCAACACAATATGACAGCAACGGAATTTACTTACCGTGCAACCAACAATAAACCTCTCACTGCACTAAGCAGGCTAGAGTAACACAAAATATGACAGCAACGGTATTACTAACCGTGCAACAATATAAACACTAAACCTCTCACTGCACAAGCAGGCTAGAGGAACACAAAATAGCACAGCAACGTAATTACTTACCGTGCAACAATGTAAACAATAAACCTCTCACTGCACAAGCAGGCTAGAGTGACACAATATTACAACAATGTAACTACTTACCGTGTAATAATAAACAAACAATAAACTACAGCGCTAGGTGGCCTGCAGCAAAACTGACAGGCCAACACAAAATCCGGCTGCCCAATGCAGTAACACAATAGATAACAGGCAGACTTACGAAAAACTTCGGCTGCAATGACAACAAAGCACAGAAGACCGCACGGCGGCCCACACCAGTGCGCGCACGCACCTAGTGGGCTCGCACAAAGCCCACGGCTGCGAACAGGCGTCTAGGCACAGTATAAACAACACAAAATAGCCCGGAAACTAGCGCTCAAAACAACAATCTAAGCTAAACAAAGAGCTAGCTTAGCTGAAAGGAAAAACACACTACTCCAATCCTCGGGGGCAAAATATGCACCCGTACCACGTAGGTAGCGAATTACGTTAGTAGTGTAAAGTCTTACCTTTCGGAGTCTCTTCAATACTCACAACACAGGTCTCTGAGGCGAGAAGGAGAAAGAGACTGACCCGGGAGCATTCTCTGCTATTTATTAACGCAAGTCGTTCTGCTTCCGGAAGTCATGGACATGACTATTTTGACATATGGTCTCGGTGATAGGCAGAACGAAGGTGATCATTCCTTTTTAGACCGTAGTGACGGTCAGAGTGAGGTCGAAACAGATCGCATGGCTATATGAAATACATTTGGAAATACGGGTTGGTGGTTTTTCCAGTATTTCAGTGGATCCTCAGACCTTGGTAAATGTGCGTCCTTCAAATACCTACAAGCAGAAGGAAAATGGTTATTTAATTACAGTATATATATTAACATATATATATATATACACACATTTCCCCCTCCAAATGTCTGCAGGGAAAATAATCACAACAATTTACCTCTGGACCTCCGCTATGGCACCAGCTGTTGCATTACAGACACGTTGTGTGCCAACGTGGCTGTCGAGCAGGCCCCAGAGATTGTCCTCCTGCTCTGAAGACCCCCGTGAGGAGGATGGTTGTGGTGGTGGTGATTGTGGTGGAATGATGTTGGCACATTCCCTGGTGAGTCTCTCCACTGCACCCTGAGATGCATTCGCACTGCAGAACCCCATCTCTTTGTACCTGGGGGTCCAAAATAATTTTCACACTGGGAGCAGTCATTTTACACTGCCAAATTTACCATTACAGTACTTTACCAAAGAATTTTCACACTGGGAGCAGTCATTTTAGACTATGCCAAATGTATCACGTAGAGTACTTTACCTGGGGTCCACAAGCGTTGCCACACTGAGAGCAGTCATTTTTTCAACAATGGCAAACTTGTCATTCAAAGTACTTTGCACATTAGTGGCCAGTTTCAGCGCCAAGTGGTTTGCCATTGTTGTGCAAAGTCTTCCAGTATGGTGTCTTAACATCTTCACCATGGGAATGACTTTGGAGCCAGACACCCTTTTCTCTTCAGAGAGTTCCACAGTGGCTAGATGGAAAGGTTTCAGAACCAGCAAACACTGCTGGATTGAGTCATACTCTTCTGCAGAGAATGGCGTGATGTCAGTTGTTAGATTCGCCAGTGTTGCTCCCAAATGCTCTCTCAGGTCATGAATTCTCTGCAGCATAGCATAGGTGCTATTCCATCTTGTCTCTACCTCTTGAATTGGCTTTAGCAAAGCTCTACCCATCTGTAGCTGGATTTCACAGAGTTTTTCTTTTGCAGTTGTGCTGCATTTAAAAAGATGTACAATGCGGCGTGCACGACACCGCATTTCCTCCAGCTCAGGGGTTAGCGTCAGAGACTTCTTCACCACAAGATTTAAAACATGGGCGAAACAGGGGACATGGCGGAGATTTAACACATGAGAACATGCAATCGTGTTGGATGCACAGTCTGTCACCAAGCTCGTAACCTTCCCTGTGATTCCCCAGTCCGTCATTAGCATTGTCTCTGCTGCAGCGATGTTGGCGGCTGTGTGTGTCTCGGGGAACTTCCTCACTCCTAACAGCACAGTTGACAGCTTTACCTCTGGAGTAATGTAATGGCAGGTTACTGCCAAGTAGGCATCCATATTGATTGAGGTCCACATATCAGATGTTAAGCTCACTGTGGATGCCTTAGCGAGCTCAGCCACAGCCTTCTCCTTGGTGGTCTCGTACCTCCTCTGCAGCATGGCTTTTAAGGCTTTCCTCCCAGGGATAACATAGGAAGGATCCAAGAGATTGACGAATGCCTTGAACCCTGCATTTTCGACAATGCTCAGCGGCTGGGAATCCATCACCACCATCTCCAGCAAGGCCTCATCCAGCTGTTGTTTCCTGGACACTGTAAAGAAGCAGCATGTAAATTACTATTAATTCATTAAATTATTCATTCTTTTTTGCAGCAAATGTACATGGAAGCTTAGATCAATAAAAAAACATATCTGACATTTGCTTTGTGTTTGTTTTTAAATGTGAATTATGAGCCTTATCAAAGGAAAATATTCTGCAGTGTTTGGGAAAAACAGTGTTGCCATGAAGTAGGCCTAGCATAATGTTTTAAACACACACACACACACACACACACACACACACACACACACACGTGAGCATTGTGTTTGAATTAGGTGACATTTTAAAGGATATAAAGTGATAAAGGGTGGCGATCAAGGTGATTTCTGCAAAGAGGGAGGACTGCTAGTGATATCCTTTCGCCCAGTTTGGTGCTCATTCCTTCCTGGTGAGGTGAGACAAGATTAGTATGTGTTGCATAAAAATTATCACCATAATGAAATGAAACGAAACAAACCAAAAGAAGGACCGGCATTAACATTGCCTTGAAGGTTTGGAACAGTGGACGTTGCAGCTGTTGCTGCTGCTTCGTGCTTAGCACGAAGGTGCCTCAACATTGAGGAGGTGTTGTTATTGTATGCCAGTTGTTGAGGGCATAGCAAACATCGAACCTTAAAATAATGCACAGTTTTGAAATAAAATTCTGGACTGACCTGTTAAAATAGCCAATTTTATCTGAATTACAAACTAGGAATTAACGTTTTTAATGCATAGGCTACTTTGTCAAGCAGATGTCAATGACAACCACGATAATAATGATAAGGAAACACAACAGTCCATACAACGTAACTATTTACCTTATTCAGGGATAATAAGTCAAAATGCTCCCACACCCTTGAACGCTTCCTTTCATTACGTGTGTTGTCCATGTTGCATTCCTTATGAACTCAATTATAATTCAAATAGACGAGTCTACTCGATGAAACACAACAAAACTTCTCTGGGTGTGCGCGTTTCTTATACCCCGAGGCATTCGGTACAGCGGCAACAATTGGAATCCAGCAAACCCTTCCGGAGTTTCGGTGACGTCCGAAGCTTTAAACGTCATCAGTCACGTGCTTATTTCAATTTGATACAAGCTCCAACACACTGTTTCGAAGCAGTGTGCCATGCTAGGTGATACAAGCTTCGGAGCCTCAGTGTCAGACGTCCCATCACTAGCTTAAAGCTTGCACTTAGAAACTTTGTCACCTTATAGCTTAAACTTTGGACATTCAAGAACCCTTTTTGGAATATCCTTTTGATACTTTTTTTCTGGACTATTATTGGATTATTGCTACCTTTCCCCCTGCTGCCTGCATGCTTCCCTTTCCCTGTCCTCTGGCCTGCTTGTCTGCCTGCCCTTCTTGCCTGCCTGCCTGCTTGCCCGCCTGCCTGCTTGCCTGCCTTCTTGCCTGCCTGCCTGCCTGCCTGCCTGCTGGTCTACTACCTTCAGTGTTTCCCACACATAGACAAATTTGTGGCGGTGCGCCACAGATTCAGCACCGGCCGCCACATATTGCGTTTCGTTATTCTTTTATTTATTTATTTTGAAACGCTATTGAAAAAAACACGCAGCATTCGTAAAGCTGAATTTCCTTTCCCTGCGCTCCCTCTCTGTCACTCACGTGTCTGTCTCTCACACACACGCACACACACACACACACACAGCCCCTCCTCCGTGCACACCGCGGCTGTCTGTCTCCATGAAAACCAACGAGATCATCCCTGGAAGCGTGGTCGGTGGTCGCACTGATGCACCTGACGCTGCTCGGGTAGAAGCATAAAGTTCTCCCGCAACTTTTGTAGACTATGCGTGCAACTTAATTACCAAACAGTAGAAGTAAACTCATTCTACTCGGCCCGCTCTCGTGCGTGCTCAATGGACACCCGTCCTCCACATGCACATTTAATCCAAATAAAACATTCACAATCGTGAACGCATTGACGCTCAGAAGACGGCTAGCTAAATTACTGTTATATTCGGTTAGCACCATTAGTAGGCTATGCTGCAGACATTTGATTAAAACTCTTGCATTCAAGTTGACTGACCAACCATGTTTTTCAACTCCAAGACTTAAAAGGGCCTGTCCCAAGGAGAAAAAGTATTAGCTTACCTTGAAACTTAAACACATGGGGAAACTGAACAGTTCAACCAGTAGAGTATGATAAGCTTAGCCTGCTACTTTGTTTACAATATTTTGAGGCTTCAACCAGACAGCTGAATTTAAGAAGTGGAGTTGTAATATGAATAGTAGGCTATAACCTGCATAAAGTTTGCTGTTATGAATATCAGAAATGTCAGTATATATAATGTAAATAATTACATCATGTGTGTGTGTTTCAAATAAAGACAAGCTTCACATCTTGGTAAAAAAAAATAAAATTACATTATATGAAAGGAGAGCGATAAAAAGGCGATGCAATGAAAATGAAAAATGAAAATATGGGTGCACCCCCCCCCCCCCCCCCCCCCCCCCATCAGACATGGGGCGACCACCACACATTGCCTTCTAATCTGTGGGAAACACTGACCTTGCCTACCATCTTGCCTACCATCTCGATGACTCGCATGCCCTCTCCCTGCCATCATACAAACCAAGTAAGCGTGTAACACTAACAGCATCTATACTGGACTTTTGAACATTGTTTTGGACCAAACATTAGTAAAAAACTATGTCTTGGAGTGCTTACAATTAGAATGGACTTGGATTTGTTTGAACTGGAATTGTTTGTGTGAAGTTCGGATTTCTATTGTCATTATATGGACTGTGTTTCACCTCTGCTGCAACTTCCTTTGCCTCTCTGCTTTTGGATGTGTTTGAATTGCAATTGTTTGGACTGTGTGCTTCATCTGCGCTGCAACTTGCTGCTCTGAATTGTTGAATTTTGGACTCTGTGTGAGGGCGCATTGTGTGTTGCTGTGTGCTTGCTCGAATTTGTTGGATATTTCATAAATGTCTCAATCCGTGTCAGTTGTGATCGAGCCTGATGCTCAGACCGAGGCTACTGACATAGGCATCATAATGGAAAAAAGATTAAGTCAATTCATTGCAACCCGAAGAGGAAAACTGGGTGTTTGTACACGCAAACAAAATGAATTAAAAGAACTTATGAGCAAAGGCCATGTTGCTGATGTTGAAAAGGGCATTCAAGATTTCACGCTTGCTTTGGAAGAATTTGAGAAAGCTCATGTGCCTGTGCAGCAGCTGTTGATTGATCAAGAAAAGGAAAATGACAATGCTAACTGGTATGAACCAAAAAAGAGTACCTTCGTGTCATTTTTAAAGGATGTTGAAATGTGGAAAAGTAACCAAGCTGAACCCCAGCCAATTGTTACCTCGTTGGACAGTGTTTCAAATGTGTCAAGAAAATCAAGGAGATCTGGACACTCAGTAAAATCTAATGCTTCTTCGATATCATCAGCACGCATGAAGGCTGAAGCTGAAAAGGCGGCTATTGTGGAACGTGCTGCTGGACTTGAAAGGAAACATGCTCTGGAGATGCAAAAGGTGCAACTGCAAAATGAAATTGAACAAAATGCTTTACGAACTGACTTAGCTGCTGCAAATGCCAAAGTCCAAATTCTTGAGAGTTATGAGAACCAGCTTGAGAGCTCTTGTGTTGGATCTGTGTCCCTGTCAAAGCCACCTGAAGATGGAATGAATTCTTATCTAAAGGCGCATAATAAACAACTGCAAGGAACTTTCTTGGATACAGAGCCATCAATTGAATATGCAAACATACACCTGGTTCCAAAAACTCCACTTCAGCTTCTTGCAGCTAAACAAAAGCAGTCTGACTTTTACCGATCAATGTCAGAAGAAACCTCGCATCAACCAGTCACAACCGCAGCTATCTCCGTTCCAACAGCAACAGCAACTGTGTCCACTTCCTCACCACTAACAGTACACACAAACACAAACGCAAATAGTGGCTTGAATGATATTGCAAAACTTATTGTTCAGCAGCAAAGGTTGTCTCTACTTCCCAGTAGGGACATCCCTGTGTTTGATGGAGAGCCTCTGAACTTTAGGCCTTTCATGCAAGCATTCATACATGGCATTGAAAATAAGACCATCAGTACCCAGGACCGCTTGTATTACTTAGAGCAATACACCTCTGGCCAACCAAGGGATTTGGTTAGGAGTTGTCTACACATGGATGCTCATAAAGGATACGAAGAAGCAAAAAGACTGTTGGAGTATCACTTTGGTGATGAAATTAAACTCACTAGTGCATACATGGAAAAGGCATTAAATTGGAGCAACATTAAACCTGAGGATGGAAAGGCATTATCCAGTTTTGCATTATTTCTGAGAGGATGCTGTAACCTGTCACAGAACCTGACTGGCATGGAAGAGCTCAACCTACCCTCTAACCTGCGGCTTCTTGTTTCAAAGCTCCCCTACAAGTTAAAGGAGAAGTGGAGGTCTATAGCCTTTGATATCCGGGAACACAGGAAAAGAAGAGCGACTTTCCTTGACCTGGTCAGCTTTATTGAGAAGCAGGCCAGAATCATGCAAGATCCTCTTTTTGGTGATATCCATCTACCAGTTCCCAGTAAGAAAGTGTATCAGAGCAAGTCTGTTCCAGATTCCAAACCCTCCTTTAAAATGAATAGCAAGAGCAGTAGCTTTGTGACAACTGTTGCAGACGCACCAGTCAGAACTGAGATTTTCACACAGGATAAATTAAAGGCACAACCTGTAAATGAGAAATTGGTGATTTCAAATCTCTGTCCCATTTGTAATGGTACACATGTCATTGATTCTTGTGAAGAGTTGCTGTCTAAGTCTCATAATGACCGAGTAGGATTACTGAAGGCAAAAGGTATTTGCTTTGGCTGTTTGGTAAAGGGCCATATGAGTAGAGACTGTAAGAGACGAATCACCTGTTCAGTATGCTCCAAGAAACATCCAAGCATCCTGCACATTCAGACGTCTGATGGTGGTAGTACCAGTGGATTCCACAAGGCTGTGAGCAGTGGGTTAGCTGGCCTTAGCTCCAGCGATAGTCACTGCACACTGGCAATCGTACCTGTTCAAGTGAAGCTAAGCAACTCAAATCGCATTGTTCAAACTTATGCATTCCTTGATCCAGGTAGTTCTGCCTCATTTTGTACTGAAAATCTCAGAAAACGCTTGAATGCAAAGGGTAAACAACACCGGATCCTTCTGCGTACAATGGGCCAGGAGAAACCCATTGACAGCCTGGTCATCAGAGGTTTAGAAGTAAGCAGTCTGGACGGGAAAGACTTCTATGCATTGCCTGATGTTTACACCCAGGAAGAAATCCCAGTCAGCAAAGATCATGTCCCACGACAAGAAGATGTGGAGAAATGGCCACATTTGAAAGACGTGCGCTTGCCGAGGATCGATGCAGACATTGACCTGCTAATTGGAATGAACGTGCCCAAGCTTATGGAACCGTGGAGGATTATAAATAGCACAGGCACTGGGCCTTTCGCAATTAGAACCCTGCTGGGCTGGGTAGTGAATGGTCTCCTCCATGGTGAGCACACATGTCTCAATACGCAAAGTAAGCCATATGCTTATGTCAATCGGATTTCAATTGAAGATGTGAATGAGCTCCTGATCCGGCAATTCAATTATGACTTCCCTGAGAACAGCTACGAGAAAGTGGAAATGTCTCAAGAGGACCAGCGGTTTCTGCGGATGATGGACACCTCTGCGAAGCTTAAGGACGGACACTATCAGTTGCCACTGCCATTCAAAGGAGATCCTGGCATGCCCAACAACCGGCAGATGGCAGAGCTAAGAGTAGTGTCTCTAAAGAGGAAGCTGAGCAAGGACAAAACCTTTCAGGATGAGTACAGGCTGTTCATGGATACCATTCTGCAGTGTAGACATGCTGAGCTTGTACCCAAAGATGAACTTGAATTGGAAAATGGCAAAGGCTGGTACATACCTCATCATGGGGTCCGTCATCCTAAAAAGGGAACCTTGCGAGTAGTCTTCGACTGTTCTGCATCGTATCAAGGAACGTCTCTCAACAGTGAGCTTATACAGGGCCCAAACCTTACAAACTCTTTGATTGGAGTCCTGTTACGCTTTCGCATTGAAAATGTGGCTCTGTTGGCTGATGTAGAGAAAATGTATCACCAGGTCAAGATCCCGCCAGAGCACGTTGACTTCCTTCGTTTCCTGTGGTGGAATGATGGAGATGTCACTCAACCCCTCATGGAGTACAGGATGACAGTTCATCTATTTGGAGCGACATCATCGGCTAGCTGTGCCAGCTACGCACTGAGAAGAACTGCTGAGGACAACAAAAACAACTTTTCAGCTGAAGCAGTCAGTACTGTTTTGAACCACTTTTATGTCGATGATTTGCTTAAGTCAGTGAACACCCAGGCCCACGCAATTCGCTTATACCAGGAATTGAAAGCTTTGTGTGCAACTGGAGGCTTCAACTTGACAAAGTGGTCCAGCAATAGCCGTGAGGTTTTAGCTCACATTCCTGAGGCTGAGAGAGCAAAAGAGATGAAAGATCTGGATCTAGATCTGGAAGACTTACCTATGGAACGAGCCCTTGGTGTGCAATGGAGTGCAGAAGAGGATGTCTTTAAGTTCCATGTTTCCCTCAAGGACCAACCATGCACCAGACGAGGAATTCTATCCATGGTTAGCTCAATATATGACCCGCTTGGATTTCTTGCACCCTTGACCTTCCCGGCAAAGCAAATCTTGCAGGAACTCTGTAGGCTTAACCTCGGCTGGGACGAGGAGATCCCTAACACTTATGCCCAATCTTGGAAACAGTGGCGGCATGGTCTTAAGGCTCTCACAGACTTCAACATCACCCGCTGTTTCAAACCAAAGGACTTTGGAAATGTGGAATGTGCGCAAATGCATCATTTTTGTGATGCAAGTGAGTCCGGATATGGCACGGTGACCTATTTGAGGTTGACCAACAGCCATAATCAAGTGCACATAGCCTTTGTTATGGGAAAGTCAAGGGTGGCTCCTTTAAAGCTAATGACCATCCCACGTCTTGAGCTGACCGCTGCAGTTTTGGCTGCTCGCATAAATCAGATGTTGTCCACTGAACTGCAGCTGCAACTGGAACCACCTGTATTTTGGACGGACAGTACAACTGTTTTGAAGTACATAAGAAATGACAGCAGACGGTTTCATACATTCATTGCGAACCGTGTCAATCTCATCAGGAGTGCATCTGATGTCTTTCAATGGAAACACATTCCTGGCAAAATGAACCCAGCAGATTATGCATCACGTGGGTTGAATGTTGTTGAGTTCCTGAAGAATAACATCTGGATCAGTGGACCCAAATTCTTGAAAGACTTGCCACAGCATTGGCCAAATTCACCATCTGAGCTGCCAATCCCTCCAGATGACCCTGAGTTGAGGAGAAAGGTGATTGAGGTACATGCCACTTCCGCAAGTGAATGCAATCCCACCAGCACACTACTTAATTACTTTTCAACCTGGAGCAAACTCCGAAATGCCGTTGCATGGATGCTCAAATTGAAGAACTTGCTTGTTCAGCATGTCCTGAAAAGGAAAGACACCATTAAAACATTAAAGCCTGGTCGTATGATGTTGTCTATCCAAGACATCGACGATGCTGAAGAGGCCATTGTGAAGTTTTGCCAAAATCAAGGATTTCCACAGGAAATGGAGAGTCTACGCAATGGAAAGAATATAGACAAGAAAAGCTCCATCCTCAGGCTGGATCCGATAATTGACAATGGCATCTTAAGAGTTGGTGGCCGCCTTAGCAAGATGGCAATGCCAGAAGAGCAAAAACATCCTGCCATATTGCCTAAGCAACATCATGTGTCAAAGCTCTTGCTTCGTCATATCCACAATCACATTGGGCACAGTGGAAGAAACCACATGTTGTCAACTCTACGGAGAAGGTACTGGATCCCCTGTGCCAATTCCCTTGCAAGAAAAATCATAAATGAATGCGTGCCATGCAGGCGGCAACATGCATGTGCAGGGGAACAAAAGATGGCTGACCGTTTAACACCTGACCTTCCTCCCTTTTCACATGTCGGAGTAGATTATTTCGGACCGATTGAAGTGAGGAGAGGGCGCAGCACAGTAAAGCGATATGGTGTGATTTTTACTTGTCTGACCAGTAGGGCAGTTCATCTGGAAGTGGCACACTCTCTGGATACAGACTCTTGCGTGAATGCCTTCAGGCGCTTCATTTCCAGAAGAGGTCAAGTAAAGGAACTAAGGTCAGATAATGGAACCAATTTGATCTCTGCTGAAAAGGAATTAAGGGAATCGCTGAAGTCTTGGAATATGGAACAAATTGAGCGCAGTCTCTTGCAAAGAGGTGTGAAGTGGACGTTCAATCCCCCTGCTGGTGCCCATCACGGAGGTGTTTGGGAACAACTAATCCGAATGGTCAAAGGGATTTTGTTGTCCGTCACCAATCAACAACATTTGGATGACGAGGGTCTTGTCACAGTGATGTGTGAAGCAGAATCTATTTTGAACAGCCGTCCTTTGACAACTCTTTCAGATGATCCTACTGATTTGGAACCATTGACACCCAATCACTTACTTCAGCTGAAAGTCCAACCCGTACTACCACCAGGGTTATTTAGAAAGGAAGATCTATATGTCAGGAGACGCTGGCGACAAATACAATACATTGCAGATCTTTTCTGGACACGCTGGATACGGGAGTATCTTCCACTCATGCAAGAAAGACAGAAGTGGTCTCGTGTCAAGCAGAATTTCAGTGTGGGAGACATTGTTGTGGTGGCCGATGCTACAGCACCACGAGGCTCATGGGTAATGTCACGAGTCATTGAAGCTATGAAGGATTCCAAGGGTCTGGTTCGTAGTGTACGACTCCAGACTAAAACAAATCAGCTCCAAAGACCCATCAACAAGATATGCCTCTTAGTCGAAGCTGGCATCAAAGATGAAAAATGAAATGACTCTTTCTGAATCTTTCTGCATCACATACATATCTACTGATATTTGCATTCACCCTTTTTAGAATTGAAATTAGAATTTCATTTTATGAATATGAAATATTTAGCTCCTTTCTTGGACATTTTTTATAGCATGCTTTACGCAGTTGCTATAAGGGGCTGGAGATGTAGGAGCCAAATTGCCCCATGAATTACAAAACACTCTTAGTTTGCTTATTGCTGACTCTTTGTGAGGAGCTTTTATTTTGACATGGTCTCAGGCTGCCAGGTCACCTGTTCACCTGTCAAAATGGCGTCTTCCATGTGGTCTTAGTGGCCCTTTCCGAAACGGATCCCTACTCACTTCGACTCGGTTAGCGAGTGAACTTCCTTTTCAAGTCCACTCGTGGGTGCGGAGAACACTCGCATTTGAAGGGTTAGGGGGTTAAAACAGCGCTACATTTCGGATGCGCTTGAAGGGAGAAGGAAGTTGACGTCATATTCGTTTTCATAGAAATTATGAAGCCAATATATATTAAATCGCCAATTAAGATGTTCTGGACACCCCTATGTATTAGGATATACATCCCTCTTCTCTCCTTTCATTACTATGAGTGAGGAGTTGCATTTTATGCTTTATTTAACATCAAATTATAAAAGTGCTGTAAATGCGACCTGCACATGTGTTCAAATATTACAGCCTACTTCTGTACGATCTTGCACATTTGACTGAGTATCAAACTGAACATGAGTTGTTACAATGTAGCTTAAATCACGCTTTTATCTGTAAATGCCGTCATACGGACCAAAAAACAACTGGCAGGGAGATTCACGAGCTGCACGAACACTTGAAAACGGTTGCACCTGCGTTTCAAGTCAGCATCGATGCTGACTTGCTCCTGGAGGCGTGGTAGCCCCTCTCCCTAGGCACTTCACTCGACTCAAAATTCGTTTCGGATGATACTTAATGTGGCGGACCCTCGCGTGAACGCGCAAATGAAGTGTGTAGTGTTAGGATTTAGGGGCTGGTTTCGGAAAGGGCCAGTCAGTCTTATGGTGCATTCCATTTAGTGTTGGCAGTCTCGTACGTTTACCCGCCCGACATGTGAGAATTAGTGGCTAGCGTGAACACTGGAGTTTGTAGTCTTTTGGGAAAGAACATGGATGCCACCAGGGCGGCAACTGTCTCTTAGTGCTGGACATTTGTCTAGAACACAAGCAGATGTCCCTCATTCTCCCTTTTTGGGTATGGTCAATGGGAATGAATAATAAAAAAAAATTTGGGCAATTTCAACAAGTGCTGTCGCATTTCTAATGAGCTAGATGGGCATTTAGCAGGCTAGCTAGTCATTGTTATTGTTGTGTGCTAGCCTCTTTAGCAAACCAGCTGGAAAACAAATCATTACATTGTATTGCACGCACAGCAAGACCGTTAAATGTATGAATTGGTAACTGGATTGAAGCAGCAATGCAATCTAGTGTGTTAAAGCATTCCATTGTCATTAAAACGACCAACACGGTACAAATACAAAGAAAACACATGTCATCTCATCTCGACTATGGGCGCAGCCATGTTTGTTTACAGGTCGTAAGCCCAACTCGGGGTACTCGCAAGTACTCCGAGGTAAAGGGGGCGTTCCTCCGTAAAATGCCGCAAGAAAGCTGGGTAATTTACACTTTACAACTCGGGCGGGTGACTTACGATACAAATGGATCGCAGGGTTAGTTAGACAATGGAAGATGCTGTAGACAAACAGTTTTTTACCGCTTAACATTTACCGCTTAACGCTTAAAGCTTGCACTTAGAAACTTTGTCACCTTATAGCTTAAACTTTGGACATTCAAGAACCCTTTTTGGAATATCCTTTTGATACTTTTTTCTGGACTATTATTGGATTATTGCTACCTTTCCCCCTGCTGCCTGCATGCTTCCCTTTCCCTGTCCTCTGGCCTGCTTGTCTGCCTGCCCTTCTTGCCTGCCTGCCTGCTTGCCCGCCTGCCTGCTTGCCTGCCTTCTTGCCTGCCTGCCTGCCTGCCTGCCTGCTGGTCTACTACCTTGCCTACCATCTTGCCTACCATCTCGATGACTCGCATGCCCTCTCCCTGCCATCATACAAACCAAGTAAGCGTGTAACACTAACAGCATCTATACTGGACTTTTGAACATTGTTTTGGACCAAACACGCATGGTTGGCCACGATACAAACACATTAGGATCCCAGAATTCAATCAGAAATCAGAAACGGAAATTACCGAGCAGTGACGAAGTAAAACAAAGAATTCAAATCGGGGAAAGGAAGTGAGCTGCGTTTCGTTGCGTTGTTATTATATTTAATTGTGCATTTGCAAAACTGATGAAATCGGAGAAAAAAATGTAGCCTACGCCATATATTACCCTGCACTGTATTGCTTGGTTGCTCATGTTTATTTAGGTTGCTCATCTGGTTTATAAATGCATGCATTTTATATTGATTTGTGCATTTGCAAAACTTTATATCGGGAAAAAATGACAGCATACGCCATACGGTCACAATTATGACCATTGGGATTAAATGGGTCAATGGGTTAACACTGCCTCCTTACCAGGTTCCTTTAAAGGTTTTCACCAACTCAGCCCTCCAAGTATACATGTTTACTTTGGAAAAAAGAAACATTTTGAGCCTGGCTTTATCACTATCTGATTTTGTGTGTATGCAAATTAGAGCCTTTTTTATGAGATAGGGCCTAATTTGCATATGTAAACATTAAAATATAAAAAACATGCAATACATTTTTTTCTCATCTTAGCACAAGTAACCAACTAAGAAAGTTTCATAGTGATATCTATTATTTTTTTTTTTTACCCTATTCACCTGCACCCTATTCACCTTAATACAGTTAATGTATATATTTATGCTAATTATGCAAATTGCCCAAAGTGCAACTTTAGGCAACCAAGTTAAATTCCATCTATTAGGCCTATAGATGACATTTCTGCAATAAAACTTTAGGGTACTCAACATTTCTGGGTTCAAGAAATTACGACTAGACTACATGATGTAGGAGCCCAACTCACACACGCCTCCTCATAATCACCACACTGATTCCCCCAAAACACACACATCACACCTCGGAAGGGGGTGGCACCCCAACCATTGGCCCAGGTAACAGAGCCTATCAGAACATCTAACACATTAACTGTGCCCACATACTTTTTAAGAACTTAGACACGCTACAATACTATGAAATTCATTCAGATTATTATAGGGTGTTGCAGGGATTTATATGGTGCTTGCTATGCTAAATACAAAATCCCAACACCCAAAAAACTGCCACCACTCAAAAATATACGTTAGTCGTAACGGTGATGTCATCCTGACCTATGGTCTTCTCAAGCACAAAGAAGGGTGGAATATAACTTATTACAGCTACATAGGTATGGGTTAGAAGGGGCCATCTCCACCTTCTAGCAGGTTCGGAAGGCTGGCCCCTTCTAACCCATACCTATGGGGCTGATTACGATTGATAATGCCAATTCAATTTTGGGTGTTGGGATTTTGTATTTAGCATAGCAAGCACCATATCAATCCCTGCAACACCCTATAATAATATGAATGAATTTCATAGTATCAATAGTATTAGTTATAAATTATGTAGGCCTACCTTGCATTGACAGATTTGCCCAATTATGTAATGTTAATTCAACTTCATTGCTAGCAAAATCACCATGCAATCAAGCCATTTATTAGACATAAAAGCCTGAATAAACTAGCCTGGCAAGCCAAACTACACAGACATGTATAGTTTGGGGTCGGACCATTCACAGAGTTGAAGCCTGTGGGTGGGATGAACGGTTGTCTTTCAAACTGCCTCCTCATGTAATAGGCCAGCATTTGTGACCAATCGTAGCCGGTCGGCAAAACGGCAAATACATCCTTCTTTAACCCTATGAGCCCGACGGACGCAAAGTGCGTCAAAAAACACACACATTTTCTTTGTTACATTGCTCCGCTATTATTAGTCACAGCGAGATGAAACTTATATTGCAGGAAAAAGGAGAACCGGGGCTTTCCAACGATACTAGACACTTGTCTGTACAATCAAGTATGAAAATAAAATAAAATGATGAAGTTAAATCAAAGTATATCATATTTACAGTCTATAATTGCTCTGCGTTCACCGGCGCATCCAGAACTCTCGCTTGAATTACTCGCGGACCACGCATCGCACAGACATGACACGCATATCAAATGAAAGAGGAGAAGCCGAGCTTTGCATTGATACCAAATACATCGATTATTTCGTATGATAAAATCAGATGAAGTTACAAACAAATAATAATGTCATATAGCTTTGGCTACCTTTACTCTCGTTTGATTTCCTCGTGAAACCGCTATCAAAAAGGTATGGCACGCATGTCAGATGAAAGAGGAGAGCTAGAGCTATCCACAGATAGCAAATACAACCTTCTAGGCCATAAAACAGACGAAGTGACAGCAAAATAATAACTTCATTTAGCTCCACTTACCTCGTGTTTTTGTGTGGCATAATAGCCTATGTTCATAATCCAATGTTATCATGTGTTTCTCTATGACAAGTCACGTTCATAACACGGTTTTGAGATCCTAGCAAACTCCAAGACTCATATTGCATCCAAATTTGTTTGACAAATAAACACTTTTTGCCTTTACTTTGTTCATTGCAATGCAGTAAAACAAATATTATAGAGAATCATCATCTGTGCACATCATTTGTGCTACCGCAAACAAGTCATGTCAGATCAGCTAGTGTCACAAATATGGAGCGCAAAAAGTGGCAAAAAGTAATTTTGTCATCACTAAATAAAAATTGCCATTTATTTCTGGAAGGCACACACTACATATTTCTGTAAATTACTCAGCTCCAAAGTATACCTCCACCATGGTTCTTATATTGCCGTGTTCAAGACAGTCAGGCCTACATAACCATGTAACCATGTTTCGTAGAGATGTGAGCTTGCTGTGGTGAGATACACGTCAAAATGTAAGAATTTGTATAGTACGCTTTTCAAATTTGTATTATTTAAAAATCTAAATCAAATCAATGCAAGTATTTATACATGATATTGTGGCAGATCTGGATAGCCTAGACTGTGCTGAAAAAAACAATATGTAGCATGTGTGAATGGCACTTACAATGACCAGGATAAATGCTTCTAACTAGAGGTAGTGAAAATGCCCTTAAAACAGCTTAGGGCTCATAGGGTTAAAACTAATGACTTGAGTGCTTCTTTCTGCTCAAACTTCAAAGAAAAGCCCAAGTCTAACTCTTCCAAAGCCGATTCAAACGAGCGCGCTTCGTTAGCCTCATCCATCTTTTGTTTTTCTCTATGGTTGTGCGATACGGTCTCAAACCCAACTCGTCGAACGAGGACGCATGTTCCAGCCCCCTGGCGTCTTATCGGAAGCCGAAGGTGAGCTAAGGCGGGCTCAAATAGAGCTTTCTGATTGTCTAGGCTGAACTCGAGTCTAGCGCAGGCTTGTCCTCAACGGTGCGATCCTAGACCATCCCGCTAGGCAAAAATATTTTTGGCCGCTAGGGTGCGTCTAGATTTCTAGGCAATGAATAAACCAGATGAGCAACCAAACAATACGGTGCTGGGTAATGTGGCGTAGTCTGTCATTTTTTCCCGATCTAAAGTTTTGCAAATGCACAAATCAATATGAAATGCATGCATTTATAAACCAGACGAACAACCTGAATAAACCAGATGAGCAACCAAACAATACGGTGCAGGGTAATATATGGCGTAGGCTACCATTTTTCCCCCCCGATTTCATCAGTTTTGCAAATGCACAATTCAATATAATAACAACGCAACGAAACGCAGCTCACTTCCTTTCCCCGATTTGAATTCTTCGTTTTACTTCGTCACTGCTCGGTAATTTCCGTTTCTGATTTCTGATTGGATTCTGGGATCCTAATGTTTTTGTATCGTGGTCAACCATGCGAATGCATGATAACAGCCTTCTGAACCTGCTAGAAGGCGGAGATGGCGCCTTCTAACCCATAACTATGAGGCTGATTACGATTAACGCCCATTCAATGGACTGATAACGTCCGAAGCGGGCACACCACTGACACTTCTGCAGTCAGCTGTTCTGTCACTATGACAACTTCTCCGTTGCGTGATGGAAAAACCATTGGGAGAAATGGGGGGAGGGCACGGAACCTCTGAAATCAGTTACGTGTTTGTTGATGCAAATTAAATTAGGCAAACATACAGCATACAAAGTGAAAAGATACAATGACTACACGCCAGGGGTTCTATACAAATAGACATTACACTTATAATTTTATGGGAAGGGGCTTTTAGAAAACCCTTAATACCCTACATAAAAATGTACTTAATTTTGTTTGGAAGAGAAATTAATCTAACATTCGGTCACACTTAGGTGCCAATGGAGTTTAGGTGTTAGCACTGTCGTAGGACAGCCTATTCTCTGGTATCAGTGTGGCAAGACAGCTTTCCGCAGAGGTGACTGGATGTCTGGGAAAGTGGTTGGGAGTGGCAGGGCAGTGTCTTATGGCCGTGACAGTGAGGGTGTCCAGGGACAGTACTTGGCTGTCCCAAGACGGCGTCTAGTCTTGGGACAGTGCTTGGGTGTCCCGAGACAGTGCTTAGGTGTCCCGGGACAGTGCTTAGGTGTCCCGGGACAGTGTCTGGGTGTCCCGGGACAGTGCTTAGGTGTCCCGGGACAATGTCTAGTGTCTCCGGACAGTGTCTGGGTGTCCCGGGACAGTGCTTAGGTGTCCCTGGACAGTGTCTAGTGTCTCGGGACAGTGCTTGGGTGTCCCGGGACAGTGCTTAGGTGTCCCGGGACAGTGTCTGGGTGTCCCGGGACAGTGCTCGGGTGTCCCGGGACAGTGTCTCGTGTCTCAGGACAGTGTTTGGGTGTCCCGGGACAGTGCTTAGGTGTCCCGGGACAGTGTCTGGGTGTCCCGGGACAGTGCTTAGGTGTCCCGGGACAGTGTCTAGTGTCTCGGGACAGTGTTTGGGTGTCCCGGGACAGTGCTTAGGTGTCCCGGGACAGTGTCTAGTGTCTCGGGACAGTGCTTAGGTGTCCCGGGACAGTGCTTAGGTGTCCCGGGACAGTGCTTAGGTGTCCCGGGACAGTGTCTAGTGTCTCGGGACAGTGTCTGGGTGTCCCGGGACAGTGTTTGGGTGTCCCGGGACAGTGTCTGGGTGTCCCGGGACAGTGTCTGTGTGTCCCGGGACAGTGTCTAGTGTCTCGGGACAGTGTTTGGGTGTCCCGGGAAAGTGCTTAGGTGTCCCGGGACAGTGTCTGGGTGTCCCGGGACAGTGCTTAGGTGTCCCGGGACAGTGTCTGTGTGTCCCGGGACAGTGTCTAGTGTCTCGGGACAGTGTTTGGGTGTCCCGGGACAGTGCTTAGGTGTCCCGGGACAGTGTCTGGGTGTCCCGGGACAGTGCTTAGGTGTCCCGGGACAGTGTCTAGTGTCTCGGGACAGTGTCTAGTGTCTCGGGACAGTGTCTGGGTGTCCCGGGACAGTGGCTGGGTGTTTCGGGACAGTTCACAGGCCACCAGCAACAGTACAGTACAGTTCTTGCTCCCACTGCTACTGTAGGATGGGGGAAATATGTTCATATTTTTTGGTCCTAGTGAGTGTGCGAGCAGCTGCGTTTTGTATAAGCTGTAAGCTTTTTACACAGGTATTATTGCAGCCGGCGTATAGTGCATTACAATAGTCTAGCCTAGAAGTGACAAAAGCGTGAATTAATTTTTCAGCGTCTGGTAAGGATAGGGACTTCCTTATCTTTGAGATGTTCCTTAAATGGGAAGTTTTTGTGATCTGCTTTATGTGACTACTGAGTAGAAGTTCTTGGTCAATTATAACTCCTAGATTTTTAACACTTGTGGATGAGGTCAGTGAGAGATCACTATATGTAACTTGTGATGTAGATAGGATGTCCCTAATCTTTTTTGGACCTAAAACCATAACTTCTGTTTTATCTGAGTTCAATAGCAGGAAGTTATTAGTCATCCAAATTTTTATGTCTCTCAGACATGTGTTGAGTTTGGCTAACGGGGTTGGGTCATCGGGCTTTATGGAAATATATAATTGTGTATCATCTGCATAAGAATGGAAATTAATGCCATGTTTTCTAATTACAGAACCTAGGGGAAGCATATAAAGAGAAAATAATAGGGGCCCTAGTACTGAGCCTTGAGGCACTCCATATTTTACCATAGTCTGGGTGGATGGTTCATTATGGACCTGTACAAATTGTTGGCGGTTAGTAAGGTAAGATCTAAACCAAGCAAGTGCAGAGTCCTTGATACCTATGGAGTGTTCAAGCCTGTGGAGTAGTATGTCATGATCTATGGTGTCAAAAGCAGCACTGAGGTCAAGGAGGACTAGTATTGATGCATATCCGTTATCAGCAGCAATGAGGTCATTAAACACTTCCCAGAAGAGAGTTCGCTCCTTCCTGGGAATGGTGATGTATTACCAACATTTCATCCCTGGCTGTTCCTCTCTAGCCAAACCACTGTTTGCCCTGACTGCTGGACAGAAACGTAGGGGTAGGCATGACCGGAAGCTCCAGAGGCCTGGTACTTACCGTGAGCTGACTCTGGGTGATTGGACTCCAGCCTGTGTTAAAGCTTTTGAGGACCTCAAAGGGGCACTGATGACCAGTGTAGTTCTAGCCCATCCGAACTTCAGCCAACCGTTCATCCTGTGCACTGACGCTTCCCTTGATGGCTTGGGGGCTGTTTTGTCTCAGGTTCCAGAGGGTGAAGACAGAGCCAGGCCTATAGCATTCGCCAGCAAGTCTCTTAGTCGGAGCCAGGCCAACTATCCAGCACATCGGCTTGAGTTTTTGGCTTTGAAGTGGGCTCTGTGTGATAAGTTTAGTCACTGGCTCAAAGGTCACACCTTCACCGTCTGGACAGACAACAACCCTCTCACGTACATTCTGACGAAGCCTAGCTAGATGCATGTGAACAGCGGTGGGTCTCAAAGCTGGCACCATACACTTTTGACATCAGACATGTCCCTGGGACAAAGAACGTGGTTGCTGATGCGCTGAGCCGTGACCCCTTTGTGAAGCTTGTCAGCCAACGGCTCTTGTCTGAGTCCTACTTAGATCTGCTGCAACGAGCTTCTGAAGTGGACAACGGCTGTGTTCAGGACATGTTCCGCCTCACCTGTAATCCTCAGACCATGACTGACTCTTCCCTCAGTGTCGATCAACCTCTGTCCACGTCAGGTGATGATGTGTCAGCTGCCTTGGATGCACGGGATGCTTGGGAACATGGGGCTCAGCAGCGAGCTATTTCCCTCAGTGACCACCTGACAAGCCTGGGGAATTGTGGTCAGGACACACTCCATACGTGGTCGACGGAAGAGCTGAAAGCCCACCAGCTACAGGATGTGGCCGTTTCCAGAGTGATTTTCTACGTTGACCGGAAACTGAGACCGTCAAGGCGTGAACGTGCTCAAGAGAATCATCTGGCCTTGAAAATGCTGCGTCAATGGGAAAGGTTCCAGCTTAGAGATGGAATTCTCTACCGAGTTTCCAAAGACCCCCTCACCAACACAAAGAGGTTTCAGTATGTTGTGCCGGACACTCTGAAAGCTGATGCATTGGCTGGCGTGCATGACTTGGCCGGTCATCAAGGTCAACCTCGAACACTCTCCCTTGCTCGTCAGAGGTTTTTCTGGTACGACATGGAGAAGGACGTTAGGAGTCATGTCAGAAACTGTGTGAGATGTGTCCTCAGCAAAACCCCATCTAAAGACAATTCATTGAGTTTTCCTTCAAATTATTTCCATCGTGCACTAGGCTACAAGTCATCATCAACAGGAACTCCATGATAGCCTACTCATATCAGAGTAATTTGTTCGCGTTTCTGCAGCATTGTTTGATGTGTGACATCTAGAGATGCACCGATCGACCGGCCGCCGATTGGAATCGGCCGATTTTCACGTGATCGGCCACGACCGGCGACCGGCCGGTCAGTCTGAGACATGCCGATTTTATGCCAGTCAAATGCACTCGCACGTACTTGTAACAACATCACACTCACACAGCTGAGTTTGAAAAGTTTGATGAAGCTAGGCCAACAGTCAGGGCTGGATAAAGCGCTAATACTGAGTTTTTCTATGCAGCGAACGCTGTGCTTTGCCACATTGCGTGGAATTTACTATACTAAGCTGTCACTTCAGGTTACAGCGCTCATCAAAGCCCGTCCTTGCCGCTAATTGCGTGCCCACAGCTGAACCACAAGCGCTATCAATAAGCAGCGACATAGCCTTTACTCAACTTAAGGCGAGACACGGCAGGAATAAACATAGTTTTGCTTCGGTTTGCCAACTTATCATGTATTCTTTCACACTACTACAACAACTAGGTCCGATTTACGCATTTAGAGGTTTATTTCATTACCTTTTGTCTGATCACGCCTGTATATTTCTTCTAAATTCGCCAAAAGTTAGCATTCTAACGTGTCATAAACTAGCCTACCGCGACCGTGATACAAAACATATCATGCGTGGTGTCGTTGGAAAGCTGTGTTTCGATTTCCTGCATGACGTTATGCCATCCAAATATGGACACTTCCTTAGTATCCGCAAGCAATCGCGAAAGTTCAAAGAAGAGTGTGGACTGAGAATGTATGTCATTTGCTGTGTTAATTTCAAGGCTTCTCAAAATTAGTTTTTTTTGTTGTCATTTTCCAACATCTCAGCCTATGTAGCACTAACTTCAGTTATCAGTAGGCTATTCTGAAGATATTTACAGTTGGATATTGCATATGGATGTGAGAAGAAAGAAAGTGTTCCTAGTGCATTTGTACATGTGTGAAATGAATGTCCCACACTGGGATTACTGCAGCTGAAGAAGACTTGAAGAAGAATCTGTCTATTCACATTTTTCTACCAGCCATTGATAAGTTGATTACATTTCTAACATGTTGTATTAAAGAAAATATAGGCTAGAAAATAACTCTGTAAAGTGCTGTAAAGTGGTTAGAAGAAATTAAATCGGAATCGGCTAAAATCGGTATCGGCCGGTCAAACTCGATGAAAAATTGGAAATCGGAATCGGCCAAAAAATTGCAATCGGTGCATCTCTAGTGACATCACTAACAGATAGAGTTGTTCTGTCACGTAGAATAGCCGACTAATAAATGATAAGAAATTAAATAACAAATAATCATATAGGCTAGGGCTGGGCGATATATCGATATTTAAGATATATCGATATTTTTAAAAATGAGATATGGAATTAGACCATATCGTATATACCGATATAGTTCAAATTTGCGCTTTGATTGCTCCAGGCAAGCCGCTGGCCGGAGCTCTATGCGCTGCTCCCCGCACCCGCGCCCGCCCCTCCTCTTTCTGACACAGAGCGGGGTTGCACACAGTGCCTAAGTTGTGTCCCTTAAGTATCAACCATAAGGCTTAAGTGAGGAATTTATTTAAGGGTGTTGCACAAAATGTCTTAAATGGTATCATTAGGTAAGGAAATACGTTAAGTTATTAGATTTTCATTTGCATTGGAAGGGATTTTCTGGCACGACAAATTCCAGTTCCCACGGAGATTGTTCGTTTGCTAATATGTGCATGCTTTTCTGAGGGTGAAATGCGGGACTGACTGTCCAAAATAATATCAAGATGTGAGCACATATTGTCTATAAAATGGTATAGCGAATAACACGACAAATCTGACTATAAACTTTGACCAGTTTGACGGGTGACTCAGCCAAACACGGCGCACCTTAGAACAGTGACGTTAATTTCACGATGTTTGTTATACTGTACATCTAATGTACCTATCAGTTGCTAATGTTAGCGATAAATAACTCAACAGGTACGTTTAACATATGCAACTAACTAGCTTGCTAATAAGTTATGCAATTAGAATCCACCAAACACAATAGCCTAAAGCTTAATGTTGTAGCAGCTACTTTGCGGGAAAAATATCGGGATATATATCTGACTCCGACGGACTTAAAACCGCTAAGATTGGCACCTTACACTTAACGATTTAAATGACGGGAGCGCGCCGAGATTCTAGTACAACTCCCAAGATTTCCGCCCAATTTCGGAAATTTAGTCGCCAACTGTTAAAACAGACAGAAATCGTGCAATGTAAGCCAGCCTTTACACTGACAAGATTTGGGAAAGATTCTTGAAAGATTGTAGTCTTTGAACTAATGCCCATCATTCAAGCTTTACTCAAAAGACTACAATCTTTCAAGAATCTTTCCAAAATCTTGTCAGTGTGAGGTAGGCTTAAACAGAACAGCTCTATATCTGTTAGGGATGTCACACATGAAACAATGCTGCAGAAACGCGAAAATGACTTTGATATGAGTAGGCTATCATATGAGTTCCTGTTGGTGATGACAGGTAGCCTAGTGCACAATGGAAATAATTTGAAGGAATCTAGTAGCAGTCTTGTAAATAGTGACCCAAAGTCTTTGCAAAATCCTAATCTGAGACTGGCCTGTGACTAGAAACTCAATGAATTGTCTTTAGATGTGAGAGGGTCTGAGACTGTAGTCTTTCAAAAATCTTTTCCAAATCTTTGCAAAGTCTGTCAATGTAAGGTAGGCTTTAGATGACTGGAGCACGCCACGATTTTAGTAGAACTCCCAAGATTTCCACTCGATTTTGGAAATTTACAAACAGACCAAAATCGTACAATGTAAGCCAGCCTTTAGGTGATAGGGGGTGCCTCTCATTCGTCTTTTATACATCCTCCCTTCCTTCCTCGGTCCTCGCACTCACTGATCTACATGAAGAATTATGGGATTACTACCAAGGACATTTCTACCTCAAATAAAGTTGATCACTAAAGTGAAACAAGAGAAACAGGCCTCTACAGAGGAAACCACTGTGGTTCTGGTCCCCACCTCCTCTCCTTTCTGTTCTGGCTGACAGTTTGACAAATGTCACGTATACTTCTGGTTTTTGCTCGTAGCTGTTTCCCCTCAAAGTACATACAGCTCCATCTTAACATATGTTGCCTGACAGATGTCACGTACAGTATTCTCAGAAATTGCTTTCAACATTCTCCGAAATGTCACTCCCGCGCTCTGTGCCGCCTCCACTGTTCACCAAGGATACAAAGATGTTTATTTGTCACATGCATATGATTACTAAAGTAAAGAATGCAGTGCAATTGTCAGTTCCTTTGCCTATTGTGCATATGGGGATAGTAGGGAGGGGCAGGATAAGTGCAAAAAACATTAAAGTGCACGGGGAGTAAGAGTGAGAGCTGCAGGGGTGAATGATGTATGTGTGTGACCAGACGTCCTCTTTTGCCCGGACATGTCCTCTTTTTGAAACCTAAAAATGTGTCCGGGCGGAATTTCAGAATCGTCCGGGATTTTGTTATTCTATCCTCAAACGTGTTTTCACCGAATTTACATTGCTCTCTCTTTCATTCACATAGTAGCATAATCACACACTCCCCCTACAGTTCGCTTTGCATTGAGTTGAAGTGTAGGTGTAGAGCCTGACCTTAGAGCTACTGTCATTGGTCGATATTCTCGGCCTAAACATTTAATTGGTTATTCACCTCATTAGCGCACACTTCTTTGTTTACCACTGGCAACGCGCATGGCTATCCGGCATCTTCAGCCATGCCGAAATTTCATTTACTAGGTCTATGGCCGAAACGCAAGCGCAAGTTCACTGACAAATTGAAACGTAAATTTCCATGTTTTTGTCTCGGTCGAGATCAATACGAAGCTGAGTGCCTGACCTGCAAAGCAGTTTAGGAGGAGGACTGAAAAGTATCAGCCATTGGGCAACTTTTCAACTTTAAAAATGTCTTATTTTGTACAATTAGGTTTTATTTTTTTATTATTATTTTTGTTTTACCATTGTTGTGACTATACTTTACATTGTATAGCCTACAAATGTATAGTTTGTTTACATTTAAATCACATTTAAAAAGTGTTCAAAATAGCCTTTTGAGGCAGTGTTCTGTTAGTGTTGGGCCGGCCAATAAAGCTCATTATCATACATAGTCACCATGTTCATAGGTGCGTATGTGTATTTGCATACACGCGAATATGTGCAGATACAGATGCATGCTGCTGAAACTTTTTTTTTCACCAAACAAATCAGTGCAACATACTGTCTGCTCAGCAAGTATATTTACATTGGACTCTCCCTCCTCCCCCTCTCATTCTCACCCTCCCTCTTCCTCTCTCTGCAATGTCTTCCATTTTTGTTGTAAAAAAGGTGCTTGTTCTATGGTTTTACTGTATTGTTTTTAGATTTGTGAAGCACATTTTGTTGCCCTGCTGAACAAAATGTGCTATATAAACGTCATTGGGCAACACGTTTCTTGGAAAACATTGTTTGTACGGGCACTGCACTAGTGGATATTCATGATTAATACATTGCCATATACAGTACATCAACATTTCTTACAGCTAAGGCTTCCACTGCATGTTTTAACTCGAATGCCTGCCCTGCTCAATCTAATGCTGTTGTCCATGATACAGAGCCTTTAAAGATAATAAATAACTGCTTTTTTTGCAAAAGGTAATTTTTTTATCTCTTTTCAAGTTGTCTAACAAATCCAGCACCTGTTTGATCCACTCTGAGCTCACGTTCCCTGAGATTCTGTAGTGGCTTTGGTCGTCTCTCTTCATGTAGGAGTCACACCTGAACTCCAGACACACGGCAACGGAGCAGTTCTGAAGGAGAGACACGGAGAACAGGGAGAGAGGATGACCAGGGGGACAGCAGTGCAGTGGTGAGCTCATACACTTCAATCAAAAGAAACTGTCAGAAAATACAACAGTTCTGAAAATTAATAAAAAATGTCCCAATCTAGGTGTGCAAAGCTATGGTAATAGAGACATATCCAAACATATTGATGGCTGTAATGAAAGCACAAGGAAGCTCTACAAAGTATTAGATGACTTTTCCAACCCTGTTATTCTAGTTTTTCATTTCTTTTAATTCATTTTCATTATTTTGATGTTGTGCAGCTAAATTTGTAAATAAAACTGGAAAAATATTTTTTTTTTCAAAAATGGGCTTTGATTTCAGGCTGTAAGACAAAAAAGTAACTATTTCAAAGGGGTATGATGACTTTCTATTGGCACTGTAAATGTGCAAGTTTCCAGCGTGATCGGGCTGGGTTTATCCAGTCTATTTTCCTTCCTCTACTACACATGTAGACTCCTCTAGTGGCCATGTCAGCATGTTACTTCAATAGAGAGGTAGGGCTCTTCTCAACCCTCTATTTGCATACAGTCTCTCTCCTTAGTCCTCCAGCTCGTGCCCCAGAAATCATTCATTCATCAAATTGCAACCAGAGGAGGCAAGACTGAGGAGAGAGGAGGGAGGAAGGTCTGTTATGCAAGGTAAAAAGCTCCCTCCCACAATTTTCAGTTTCAAACAAGTTCATAGGGGTTTTATTTGCATCAATAAATGAGTAAATAGGCCAAAAAAGGACTTTTATATACTGGAATTATCATGAACTACCATGTCAACTTTTAAAAAAGTTTTTATTCATACAGTGTATAGTACATATATACAGTGCGCCCATTGGTCTAAGCTGCCAAGGTAAAAGGTTTCATCCCACGTCTGTCAACTTTCGGTTTCAAAAAAGTTCGTAGGGATTTGTTTGTGTCATGTCCCATCACTAGAGCTTTGAGATTAAGTTTATAAGGTGAGTCACTCGTGATCATTTTATTTGTTATGTTGATATCAATGTCCGCAGACTCTCTGATGGCCAAATAGGACACATCTACATAATTTGTTAATTTCATAATAATTACATGACAGTGGCATTCAGACTTTTGTTTCTCGGTGAAAGCTGTGTTTAATTACTCCTCTGCTTGACGTGTGTGTTGTTACTGTCGATGTGGTATGTTCATATGTGGTATGTTCATCTGATATGTTTGTGAATTTCATTTTGTTATTTGTGTAGCTTATTTTTTAGGTCATGATTGGAATTATTTTTGGCGACTTTGTCGTGCACACTTTATGACATTAACAGACATGGGGGACTCGAGTCAGACTCGACTTTCACTTGATAATAATGACTTGAGACTTGACTTACACCTGAATCAAATGTCTTGAAACAACTTGACTTTTTTCATAGATATTGAGGAGTTAACTTCACGATTTTAGAAAATCTGCTTAAGCCTACCTTACATTGACAGACTTTGCAAAGATTTGGAAAAGATTTTTGAAAGACTACAGTCTCTACGGTCGCGTATTGCTGTCACACTAGAAATAAAAAAAAGGCTCAGTATCAAGTAATTACGTGAAAGTTTCAAGTAATTACCTGAACGTTTCTTGTTATAACAAGATCTTTTTCACGTTTTAACAAAATAAGTTTCATGTTATTACATGAAATGATCACGTTATGTCGTGATAAGGATATTTTCACGTTATAACGTGAAAATATCATGTTATTTTAAGATATGATATTTTCAGAAGATATTGATGATGATATTTTAACAAGATATTTATCACGTTATTACATGATATTATCACGTTATTTCATGATAACGAAACTTAACGAGACCAGGCTGGAGCCTATGGCTGGCATAGGCTGAGTGAGAACAGGCTCGTGTCTATGAACATGCACCCTGGCTGCTATTGCAGTGCTGCTTGATGAGTGTTTGCTTTTGTGCATGTGTGTAGGCTACAGTAGCCTACATAGTCGCCATCTGACCAAGTAGCAAGAGCAGGGCTGTATATCGGCAGAGAGCCGCTGGGTAGGCGGATAGAGAGGTGAGCAGGAGTAGCCTGCTCACACAGTCTGTCGGCAGCGAGCCGCTAAGGAGGCGGACAGAGAGGTGCAGGAGTAGCCTGCTAACACAGGCTGATAGTTCTGCTTCTTCTTCCCACCCACTTAACGCAACTTAATGCAGGAGGGAGAAAGGGCCTTGATACATTTGTGAATGTTTGCGCAATTTGGGCGCTTTGGCTAGCTTGCATGTCAGGTCATCGTGGTAATTTTTAGGGCTGCGGGGAGAGGCCGCTGGGGTGAAAAGTGAAGCGCTGCAGTCACACTGCTGGAGAGTACGGCAAAGGAAATGTTTAAACAACAAGCTTTTTGAGATCACTTCATCACAGTAGGCTAATCATCAGCACGGCCCAAAACGCCACACCGGGATTCTTCCCGACTCTCCCGATTGCCACTCTACTGCATACAGGTGCAGAATATTCTGGACAATGCTCGGGTGTTTGCATTTATAACAATATCATCCACAAGTTTAATAACTGGAAAATCGCCATAAACCGAACTTAACATAGAATTTGATTGACTTGAGCCTAATAACCAGCCTTTCTTGCCCCTCCTTCTGTTTAGTTTCATTATAATGAAATAACGTGATCATTTCAAGTAATAACGTGATAATATCTTGTAAAAACGTGAAAATATCATATTTTGAAATAACATGATATTTTTACGTTATAACGTGAAAATCTCATTATCATGAAATAACGTGATAATTTCATGTAATACCATGAAACTTATCTTGTTAAAACGTGAAAAAGATCTTGTTATAACAAGAAACTTTCACGTAATTACTTGAAACTTTCAAGTAATTACTTGATACTGAGCCTTTTTTTAAATTTCTAGTGTGACAGCAATACGCCACCCTAAGTCTCAGACCCTCTCACATCTAAAGACAATTCATTGAGTTTTTAGTCACAGTCTAGTCACAGGCCAGTCTCAGGTTAGGATTTTGCAGACTGTGGGTCACTATTTACAAGACTGCTGCTAGATTCCTTCAAATTATTTCCATCGTGCACTAGGCTACACGTCATCATTAACAGGAACTCACATGATAGCCTACTCATATCAAAGTAATTTTTTTCGCGTTTCTGCAGCATTGTTTGATGTGTGACATCAACAGATATAGAGTTGTTCTGTCACGTAGAATAGCCGACTAATAAATTATAAGAAATGAAATAACAAATAATCATATAGGCTACAGCTGTCGCCTATTTTTGCCCCTTCCTGTTTCGCGTTCGACTGTCACTATTGGTTTTTAATGTTCACGTTAGTGCTGCCACTAACGACTAATTTTCTAACGATTAATCTTTCGACTAATTTTTCGATTAGTCGCCTAATCTAAACGACTATTATTTTTTAAAAAAATAGTCCATTTTATTCCATTCCATTTTGTCCATTTTATTTTTAACTCAACTGAAGGGCCAAAACATGACATATAGCCATAGATATAGATATGCTCATATCAATATCAGCCTACTTTTGTAGAGTTAATAATAGAATTAATAACATTACAGCCGTTAGAGACGGGAGACCAAAAATAAATAGGGGGTCAAAAGCAAAACGATTAGTCGACTAAAAAAATTGGCGTCGACTAATTTTCATAATCGATTAGTTCGATTATGTCGATTAATCGCGGCAGCACTAGTTCACGTCACTATTTGCATGAGCCACGACTGAAAAGACTTCCGATAATATCAAACATGTTTGATATTGTCGTAACGGCAAAACTAGAAAAAGACTGACTCCGACGGACTTAAAACGGTTAAGATTGGCACCTTACACTAAACGATTTAGGCTGAATGTCGTTCCAAAAACTCCGGTAATTTATTCTCTCAATAGTGTACAGGCTAGTACACGGGCAGCAGGAGGTGTCCACTCAAAAAAACAACAAAGTACTCACTGCTAATCCCTAAATTGCTAACTCAGTCACTCAATCACTCAACACAACACACTCGCACGTAATTTACTTTTACTCTGATAAAACTTAGTAAACGTCTTAGAACCCTTATTCTAATCCCTCCCCTATCAATAACTAACCTATCTGATCCCCTAAATATTCCCCCCTGGACACCTCCCCCCAATCACAACACATCAGAACTGATTGACACATTCTATGACACAGGAGGGAGAGGGAGACACAGACGCACACACACACACACGTGCGCACAGACCGGGAAAACAGGAGACACAGGGGAAACAAACAGAGCAGTCCAACAAGGGGCCTATAGCCTCGGCGCTACAATATTATCAGAAGTCTTTTCAGTCGTGGCTCATGCAAATAGTGACGTGAACATTAAAAACCAATAGTGACCTCGCTCGAACACGAAAGAGGAAGGGGCAAAATAGGCGACAGCTGTAGCCTATATGATTATTTGTTATTTAGTAGTCGGCTATTCTACGTGACAGAACAACTCTATATCTGATAGTGATGTCACACATCAAACAATGCTGCAGTAACGCGAAAAAAATACTTTGATATGAGTAGTTTATCGTATATGAGTTTGTGTTGATATGTAGTGCACAATGGAAATAATTTAAAGAATCTTGTAGCAGTCTTGTAAACAGCGACCCACCGTCTTTGCAAAATCCTAATCTGAGACTGGCCTGTGACTAGACTGTGACTAGAAACTGGATGAATTGTCTTTAGATGTGAGAGGGTCTGAGACTGTAGTCTTTCAAAAATCTTTTCCAAATATTTGCAAAGTCTGTCAATGTAAGGTAGGCTAAGGCGAGACACGGCAGGTGGAAATACTGTTTTTGTGACCTCCGGTCAATTTCGAGATGTTGAGCTAGTTTGCTACTTTAGCATGTATTCTACCACCCTACTACAACAACAAAGTCCGATTTGCACATTTAAGTGTTTATTTCACGAACTTTTGTCTACTCGCGCCTGTATATTTCTCCTAATTTTACCAAAAGTTCCCATTCTAAAGTGTCATGTACTACCGTGATCGTGATCCAAATCATATCGTGTTTGATACCGTTTGAAAGCCCTGCTTCTCCTACAAGACGCTATGCTATCCAAATATGGGCATTTCCTTTGTATTAGCAACCAATCGCGAAAGTTCAAAGACGAGTCTAAGATGAGAACGCATTTCATTGGCTGTGTTTCAAGGCTGTTTTCTCAAAACGAGTTTTCCCCCACACGCCATGCAAAGGATCTCCACTTCTGCAGCACCTACATACACCAAACTTTCCAGTCTTATTCCTAACTATATTAGGAAGATATTTACAGAGGGATTTGTTGATATAGCATTCTTGGCATGATTTACATGACTTTCTATGCCTAAAAATAGGGTGAAAATCCACTTTTTAAGCCAATTGGCAGTATTTTCTGATTTACTGGAAAACAAAAGAAGATATTCATAATCCCCTCTGTAAATGTTTTTTTATTTGATATATTAACACAACAAAAAAATAATTTTCAACCTGGCTTTTTCCAATGGTCAGATCCTTCGCATCAAAATATATGCAAATTAGCGCATATTTAATGAGATATAGCCTAATTAGCATATTTAAACATTAAATTAAAGAAAACTTGCAATACATTTTATTCTCCTATTTATGTGAGTATTCAACTGGTAAAGTTTCATGAAGATATCTCTACGTTTAAAATTTTCCCCTATTCACCTGGGAAACAGGCCTCTACAGAGGAAAGCACTGTGGTTCTGGTCCCCACCTCCTCTCCTTTCTGTTCTGGCTGACAGTTTGACAAATGTCACGTATACTTCTGGTTTTTGCTCGTAGCTGTTTCCCCTCAAAGTACACACAGCTCCATCTTAACATATGTTGCCTGACAGATGTCACGTACAGTATTCTCAGAAATTGCTTTCAACATTCTCCGAAATGTCACTCCCGCGCTCTGAGCCGCCTCCACTGTTCACCAAGGATACAAAGATGTTTATTTGTCACATGCATATGATTACTAAAGTAAAGAATGCAGTGCAATTGTCAGTTCCTTTGCCTATTGTGCATATGGGGGGGGGGGGGGGGGGTAGTAGGGAGGGAGGGAGGATAAGTGCAAAAAAACATTAAAGTGCACAGGGAGTAAGAGTGAGAGCTGCAGGGGTGAATGATATGTATGTGTGTGTGTGTGTGTGTGTGGAGGGGGGGTGGGGTGGGGGGGGCACCAAGGGACACCCAGGAGCAACAGGGGCAAGGAAAAACTCCCTTGTCCAGGAAGAAACCTTGGGCAGAGCTAGTCTAGACTTGGGAACGCGTGAGCTTGTAGCCATCGCCATTCGATAGGCTATATTCACCAGACCCATGATGCTGGACATGCTATTGTGTTCTGTTCACTGGGCATATGCTTAAGTTGCCTTTCTCTGTGTATTATCTGCAGCGTTAGGGCCTCCTCTCCGATGAGATTGCTAGTCCGCGGGGCAGCGAAGTTACAGGCTATGCCCTTCTGTCACATGTCTGATAAATTAGGCTACGGCACAAATTAATGGTTGACTATTATCGAACCAGTGGCCGAAAGAAAAGGAAACTACAGTTGTTTTCCAATTGCTAAAACACAATTTTGAAAACTCACACACAATTTTGAAAATTCACACACAATTCACAAAACCACACCCCAAAACTGCAAAATACCTCGATATACCCAGCAAAATGAAGCATAGTAACTACTAAAATAGTTAAAATTGGAAAATGTTCTTTACATGCACATAAATATTTGCAGATACAGACGCATACTGCTGAAACTTTTTTTTTCACCAAATAAGTCAATGCAACATACTGTCTGCTCAGCAAGTATATTTACATTGGACTCTCCCTCCTCCCCCTCTCATTCTCACCCTCCCTCTTCCTCACTCTGCAATGTCTTCCATTTTTGTTGTTAAAAAGGTGCTTGTTGTTCTATGGTTTTACTGTATTGTTTTTAGATTTGTGAAGCACATTTTGTTGCCCTGCTGGACAAAATGTGCTATATACAGTCATGGTTGAAATTGTTGGCTCCCCATGCTAAAGTTGACTAAAAAGAGGAATATAAAATCATCTTTTGGAAATTGATTTTAATGGCTTAAGTAATAAAATTAGGAAAAATCCAACCTTTAAGGACACACCGATTTTCTTTGTGAATGAATAATGTATCATAAATAAATAAATGTTCTTCCCAAAGAGATAGGCATGGTGTTTTGTTCAGTTTTGTTCAGTTAGCCTATTAGCTTGTTTGATTTGCATTGAGTTCAATGAGCATCAAACAGGCTAATAGGCTAACTGAAGAAAACTGAACAAAACACCATGCCTATCTCTAGGTATGGTGAAGGGTGTGTGATGATGTGGGTCAATTTTAGTTCTAAAGACCAAGGGAACTTTATCAGGATGCATAGTATCCTGGATCCATGAAATACGTGGCCTTTAAAAATAAAAAAACTGCCTGCCCCTATGTTAACCCCATGTGTTAAATTCCCATAGGGTTACATAGGGGTGCCAATATTTTTGACCTCGGTATTTTGGGAAGAACATTTATTAGTGTGCTTGCAAAAGCACACTATTGTTCTTCCTATTATTAGTGTGCTTGCAAAAGCACACTATTGTTCTTCCTATTATTAGTGTGCTTGCAAAAGCACACTATTGTTATCCGTGCGTTTCATATACTTATTTATCTCAAGTCCAACTTTTGTCTCCCTATCTTGTCCTAGGGATTTAGAGCTAGAGACGCCGTTCCACCTCTCACGCGTGGGTCCTGATGCGAGGATGGTGGCTTGTATACAGCTTTTTGATACGGCGTGTCGTTCTCCCGTTATTCCAGTTTTTCCGGTCGATTTTTTCCCATAGGAATGAATGGAAAAGCGATTTTTGAGCGCTGATGCCCACACATTTTTCCACCTGTAGCCCAAACCGTAAGACATAAAGTCATGAAATTTGGTATGCTGATAGAGGAGACTACCCTGATTGACACCACCAGGTTTCATGCTTGCCACTCTCACGCTATAGCGCCACCAACTGGTCAAAGTTGGAAAACGCGTTCATGCCCGTAACTTTTGATCCGTATGGCCGATTTTGATAAAACTTATACCATTGGAATCCTCTGACCTAGCTGATTCCAACGCACCATGTGACGTCATTTTCCGCCATGATGGATTTTCCACCATTTTGAATTTTGTCCAAAGTCAAAGTAAAGCGACTCTGGCCGCATAGTTCATCCGATCGTCATGAAACTTGGCACGCGTGATCTACAGACCAAGGCGGATCAACTGCCTCGATTTCGCCTTCAAACGTTCAAGCGTTTGCCTGTGACAACCAATTAAATTCAGCAAGCGAAGCCGGCAAACAGGAAGTGTGCCTATCTTGGAAATGCTGTGACGTATGAAAGCCATATTTGGTGGGATGACTTGAGATCCCATCCAAAGCACCCTCAATAAATTTGGTGTTATTTGGTCTTTTGATGGCTCTATAATTAGCAAAAACGTGTGTGTTGGCGAATGTATACTATTACGCAGAATAGCTCACCTTAAATTGCTTAAGTAATGGCAAAAGGACGTTCCAGAGTGATTTAAGATACAATGTTGATATTTTTTAAAAAAAAATCAAAGTATGCCAATTCTTGCAAAAGGACCTGGCACGAGTTCCATTATGCAGGAGCTTTTGTATCACTATTTAGCCCAGCTCCATTATACCGCAACCACTGTCTGCGTCTGAGCTGATTGACTGAGAGAGTATACATCTACGCATGCTCACGACCGAGTTAGATTGTCCGCAACGACGTCTCATCCCGAGACTGGGTAAATCTTAACGACGCCATGGCCCCGAGAGGCAAGTACGGACTTACTCGTTGTTAAAACGAACTGATGTCCAGGTGCTATTTATGGTGGCAATCACACGAGCTTTCACTGTGACGGTGTTTTGTTTTTGACCATTTGCAATAGTTTCTCTTCGTAATGAATTACTATTTAGGAGATTGTAATGATTACAGGACATCGTTTGATATATTTGTGATGTTTTGAGATTTTATTTCTTGTTATAGCCTATGCAATATTGACTTCGAGCATTCTGGGTAAATCACGTCGCTTGTTTTCCTGTTAAGTTTCGTTTTCTGTTGTGATGATGAGCAGACGGCTGTGCACTGAAAAAAGAGATAATTAATTTACCCTCAGACAATTCCTGCAGTTATCCTGAGTATAATCCAGTCCTTGACATTCAGAGATGCAATCATTGACGAAAAGTAAGTTTGATGTTTAGATCATTAGAGACGTTAGATCAGCGGTGGCCAACCCGCGGCTCGCGAGCCACATGCGGCTCTTTGCCTCCTCTCGTGCGGCTCACGGCTGCTCAACTGATGTTCTCCTCGGACCTAAACGTTTTCCTTTTGAAATAGCCTTTATTTCCGGTAAATAAAAAATAATTTCAGAATTTGATAGTAGCTATTGCCAAAAGTAATTATTAATAGTTAACAATAATTGTACCGTCATGATATGGATAGGAATTGGCCAAAACGAAGCAGACGTGTTTATTCTTCAGCCAGGTTTAATGCTACTGTTGCAATCAGGAATACCCTGAAGCTAATCGTAAGTAGAAGGAACACGTGCCATTGAAAAGGACCATTTATCGTTTTGTAACATAACCCCTCTGGTTAATATGTCAAAGTAATCAAAACAAAAGCACTCTGAGATCGCAAAACATAACCTCATTTGCGGAGGTGATATGTTTCTAGCCTACACATTAGTTTGGTACTTGGTATGCCACGGATTCATAAAGCTTCAAACCTGAACATTTCCTACATACTTTTGCAAGTAGGCTGGTAATGCCTATAGACGTCAGTCACTCGTTTTCTTTTTGTTTATTTTCTTTTTAAAAGTTAACTGAACACTTGACATTGCATTATCAGGTGTTGGAGCATTGCTCATGCCTATAAGTCATTCAGTGAGGGGGGATTTGATGTGTGTCTGATCTTTTTTCATTTTCCAATGATCATTTATCAATGATCATTGAGCATCTGCCAAGTGTCTTACTTTAAATGAAAAACAAAGGCGCTATAACTGTAGGCCTAATGTTGTGCTGTTGTAGTATGGACGCCTTTTTTGTTGTGCGGCTCTTTTGACTTTTGTGGATTTTTTTTTGGCTCTTCATGCTAGACTGGTTGGCCACCCCTGCGTTAGATCTAGAACTTGTATAGTATTACCACAGTGTTGGTGAAGTTCATGACGTTAGTTTTGAGTGAGTTTACTGCCAATTACCTTAAGTTGAAGTTGTGTGCGTGTATGACAACAAAAGTAAGTGAACGTAACCTTCGGTCATGTGTATTGGGAGTGGGATGTATCTTTCACGTTGATATGCAAGGACTTAGCATGCTAAACGGAGAATTAGCATTAAGGGTTTGAAAGCCTGTTAATGTTACTTGTGTGAGAAGTTGTGCTCATAGAATGAGAGATAGCGATACAGTTTATTTAGTGACCATATTAATGACAGTTTATTTGGTTCTTTACAGACCACTATACATTATACATTTATTCATGCTGTTGTATGGTGGAAGAAAACTCAATAAAGAAACTAAGGAGAAACTACTGCTTCACAACCGGTGTTCTAACCAAAGAGTCTAGCGCTCTATGATCTTTGGTTCTAACTGACGCCACCCAAGCAACACAATCAATCAATACAGTCCTTTAGCCCCATAGACAGTAAAAGATAGCCCTCATTAACAATCTCCGACTGGAGGAAGTTTGTACCTGTGCGAGTTAACTCTATTACACAGTACCGTTTACGCCGCTAGATGGCGTAATTGACAACATAATAACTTTAGTCACGAACAAAAAGGTTTCTTTTCTTTCTTGAAGGGGTTAGCGTTGCCGTTGCTGTATATGTGTCCTGGCTTACAATTCCGTTTAATGAGCTTAGTATTCAATGCATTTCTGTATGCTGCAGATATATTATATATCTATATAAATAGCCATCTACCTATATTTCTCTGTATGTATGGAAATCCTGAATGTCTCTGCTGGAACAATACAAAGTTAAACCCCATCTCTTCTCCGTCCTATTCTAACTGATATACCATCCAGTATAGTGCCACTACCCTACCCGAATCAGTGCAAACCTATAACCTCCCCAATAATAATAGTAATAATAATTAGGTAAAAATAATAGTTTCTGCTTTAGGGAGAAATCTCAGAATTCCCCTCCAGCTAAGGAAAGTGGGAGCTATGTTTTTAGACTCAGTAGGCAAGCTTAGGCTATGTGTGGAGACTTAAACTGTGAAGTTTGGCCCACTTATTGTATAGCAGTTAACAATTCTAGGTTCAATTAATTACATCCAACACAAAGTGTTATAGAAAGTATTACTGTGTGTTTCATTTAACTATTGTTCATTTAACATTTAAATGAACAATTTAATTAATTTAGGCTATGGGTGGTACAGGTGAATTATTACCACACAGTTACTATTTAGAACTACGTAATCCTTAATTGAGATTTCATTTAAAGTTTTAAACTTTTAAAAAGGGGTTTAAAAACTGTTTTTGTACTTTCATTTTATTATGTCACACTGAACTGAATTCTAAGAGTTAAAAACAAAGGATACAATAAATGTTTTGTGATGCTTGCATTGCATAGTATTTCATTTAGGATAAGCTATATCAAAGCAGGTAGAAGTAACTGTAGTCACTTGACATTTCTGAGGATTTGCATATTTCCACCAGAGCAGTGGTAAAGACATTCTTCAGTGGAGGCACCACACTAGTTAATCACGCTATCAACATCTTCTTACCTTTTCTTCTGTTATTACTATTCTTTAACTTTATGGTAGACAGTGAGTCCAGCAAATTGAGAACCTAGGATCCTGTTTATGTTTATGAATGTGACTATGTGTATAGTATATGTTGAGACATAAGGGTGGAAAAATAGGTTACATTTATATAATGCAAATGATTAAGTTAACAATGTCATTGAATATGTTGTACAAACAAGAAGAGCGAAATGGTAAACTTTTAAGAAATCATCATCCACATCATAGTTTGACGCTGTGTGGGGTTATGGACTTGACAGTTTTGCATGGAATTGCTCATACAGTATATACATATATATTATGTATATGTATATGTGTGTGTGTGTGTGTGTGTGTGTATGTGTGTGTGTGTATGTGTGTGTGTATGTGTGTGTGTGTGTATGTGTGTGTGTGTGTGTGTGTGTGTGAGTGTGCCTTGTTGCCGGTGTACAGTATTTCTGAATATGAATGCTGTCTGGACAGGAAATGGCATAGCTTTTATCACATGCAACCAATCCAAAATCGATTTCATATTAGGGATGTTAACCCGGTGACTGTTTGACCGATGGTTGACCGTATCCACGTTAACCGACCAAAGTTGTCGCTAGTCGGTTAACAAAAAAAAAAAAGAGGCATCTTTAAATTAGCCTAAAGACAGTGGACTAAACGTTACTACAGCTAGCCATCTCATTCCAAGAAGATCTTTTTTTCGTGAAGTTAACAAATTATCCCTCACACTCAATTTTTCATAACTCGCCTGCTTGTAGGCTAGGCTACGTAATAAACCAATAAAAACATTTGGTACGAGGTCACAGCGGTGGCCGGTGCGTCTTTTGCAATCTGGAAGTGCGCTGTTTTATCCATTGGTTTTATCGTGTTGCAGTCTAGGCAACTTTCCGCATAAGATGGGCTTAGATTTGGAAAGACATTACATCTACATTTCAGGAAGGTTCATCAATGGTAACAGATAAGGTAATGATCATCTTTCGTTATTATTGTTAGCACTTCCTCAAACTAAGCTGCGTCTCTTCGGAGCTGTCATTTTCATAAGTGAGCCGCGGCCATTTCAGCTTCAAATGAGCTTCCAACGCTAGACAAACGCCTTTATTTGCAACGCGATCACCTTGTACCCAAACCATTTTCGGAGCGAAGGAACCATTTGTCCTCCACTTACAAGCTCCTTGGTTTGCAGGACTCATGTTTGGTGCTGTAGGGGATTTAAAAAAGTGACGTGAGTGAAAGGGCGGCGCCGGGGCTGTGTGTAGCCTATGAGCGGGGGACAGAGAGATGAGAGTTGGGAAATTGCGTGGCTGTTATTTCAAATAGCATAATTTATTTTAAACGAATCGGTTAACCGGTTTCAACCGGCTAATGAGCCTCGGTGGTCGGTCAAGAAAATTTGTAGTTTTCGCCATCCCTATTTCATATTCAGACATGTTAACCAGTAACAGCCTGGTTGCTTTGACATATCAACACCAAATTTGATCCTATTACACCATTTGAACAGGTGAGTCGTCCTATTTATTCTACCATCAATTTGAGGCTATAACACATTGCAACTTACTCAACAGTGAGTAAACAGCAGATATTCCTGCAATTCTCCTAACATTACTCGTATTTGTTCTAGAAACATGCCTAGTTCCTTAGGCTCCTTCCTTCTTTCACTGGTTACGTGTTTCATGCTGGCTACACGTGAACAACTCATACATAATTCAACACAAGGTCTACAGACCTTAGAGGTGTACATTTCATTTCCATACATCAAAGCATTCGCCCATGGCAGCCAATCAAATTCGATGGCGAAGCCTCCAAACAGGAAGTGAGGTCAAATCTCGGAAACGCTTTGAGGTGTCAAGACCATATTTGGTGGGATGATTTTGGACACAATCCAAAGTAGCCTTAGTAAATTTGGTGTAATTTGGCCACTAGGGGGCGTCGCAATTAGCAAAAATGCATTTTGTCTCATATCTCTTTACATCTTTGGGATGACATCCACATTTTTACATTGGAGGTGCTCTGGGACATTCCACTGATGAACCTAGGCAACCCGTCACGTCAGTGTAAGAATTCGGCAATCGAGGGTAACGCCGCCAAACTCGAAGCAGCTTTGCGTCTTGGCCAAACTTTAGTGGTTTGACCTGAGGGCGAGCGGTCGCATCTCCTGCTGGAGCGCTTTCGCGGCGCGTCGGAGCAAGCACACTTCGCACTTTCCCACCGGGAAATGCATTCTAGTTATCATTTATCTTAACGCCAACTTTTGTCTCCCTAACTTGTCCTAGGGATTTGGAGCTAAAGACACCGTTCCACCTCTCACGCGTGCGTCCTGATGCGACGATGGTGGCTTGTATACAGCTTTTTGATACGCCTTGTCGTTCTCCCGTTATTCCAGTTTTTCCGGTCGATTTTTTCCCATAGGAATGAATGGAAAAGCGACTTTTGAGCGCTGATGCCCACACATTTTTCCACCTGTAGCCCAAACCGTAAGACATAAAGTCATGAAATTTGGTACACTGATAGAGGAGACTACCCTGATTGACACCACCAGGTTTCATGCTCGCCACTCTCACGCCCTAGCGCCACCAACTGGTCAAAGTTGGAAAACACGTTAATGCCTGTAACGTTTGATCCGTATGGCCGATTTTGATAAAACTTATACCATTGGAATCATCTGACTCAGCTGATTCCAACGCACCATGTGATGTAATTTTCCGCCATGATGGATTTTCCACCATTTTGAATTTTGTCCAAAGTCAAAGTAAAGCGACTCTGGCCGCATAGTTCCTCCGATCGTCATGAAACTTGGCACGCGTGATCTACAGACCAAGGCGGATCAACCGCCTTGATTTCGCCTTCATACGTCCAAGCGTTCGCCTGTGATAACCAATTAAATTCAGCAAGCGAAGCCGCCAAACAGGAAGTGTGCCTATCTTGGAAATACTGTGACGTATGAAAGCCATATTTGGTGGGATGACTTGAGACCCCATCCAAAGCACCCTCAATAAATTTGGTGTTATTCGGTCTGTCGATGGCTCTATAATTAGCAAAAACGTGTGTGTTGACGAATGTATACTATTAAGCAGAATAGCTCATCTTAAATTGCTTAAATAATGCCAAAAGGACATTCCAGAGTGATTTAAGATACAATGTTGATATTTTTTTTAAAAAAATCAAAGTATGCCAATTCTTGCAAAAGTAACTGGGACGGGATCCATCATTTCATTAGTATCATGACAGTTTAGTTGTATCGCAGTATTGTGCCGATATCTTTGTCAGACCTGCTTGAGATTGTCCGCAACGGTGTACTTTGGGTTGTCGGCAGCGTTGTCTCATCCCGAGACTGTGCATATCTTAACGACGCCATGGCCTCGAGAGGCAAGTACGGACTTACTCGTTGTTAATTTACCCTATGTCCAGGTGGTATATAAAGTTGCAATCACACGAGTTTTCACTGTGACGGTGTTTCGTTTTTGACAATTTCTAATAGTTTCTCTTCGTAATGAATTGCTATTTAGGAGATTGTAATGATTACAGGATATCGTTTGATATATTTGTGATGTTTTGAGAGTAATTCGATTTTATTTCTTGTTATTTACCATAAATGACCGGAGCATTCTGGGTAAATCACTTCCTGTAATGCACCAGTCATTATGTTCGTGCACTTTCTGAGCGAGAGAGACATTGTGCTATCTTTGGCGTGCGTGTGATGATAATTGACCATAAAGTGAGTTTGACACCTCATTCCTACATGTTTATTGTTTAGTCAATAATATTGTCACGGTCTGAGCCGACCAAGATTTCGTTTATGTTATTGCACTAGTATTTACCAGTCATTTGTTATGTTAGAGCGCCATCTACTGGCCTTATCAGAATCTACTTTGGAGTGTAGTAGGCTAGTTAATACTTCCTGCTTAGCGTTAAAACGAGAGAAGTCACTGAGATGATTCACACTGGTTGCTGTCTGGACAATTTATGTTTTTCACCTGCTATAGTTATTTCTTACCCATACGAAGGCAATGCCTGTAAGTATACATTGTTCTGGTGAAATATGTGTTTAGACATAAGTACAGAAAATAAGATATGTTTAAGAGAAAGATTTATTTGTTTTTTGATATAGTGGCAATTCGCTATATGCGTGGTTAGACAAGACAAATGGACTGAAAATAGTTTATTTTTGTATCCACAGTTTTACAGCATAAATGAAGGAAAGGAGAAAAAAGTGAAGATTTCCTGCATTCGTTGTTCGTCCTAGCCTAGTGATTGTAAACTTGCTGGATAGCTGAGCTAGCTCAGAACTTATGAGGCCAGTAGCCTAGCCTACAATATTTACTGTTCAGCATATGTTGTAACGTGCCTGAAACATGTTGTTTAACGTCTTTAGAAGATGTAACGGAGATTAGGCCTATTGTTTACTGTCGCTTTGCATTTTTATATGTAGGCTACTGCTTTTGTATTCGTTGTGTATCCTTTGAATGTGCACAAGTTTACATCTGTAAGGTAGGCTATTAGCGTGTAGAATTCATTATAGTTTGAGTGATTATGTAGAAAAGGCCGGGACTTTTGTGTGTTCGCTGTGATTTAGCATTTGTCGCGATATTTCATGTGGTAAACTCGCGTGCCTTCCTGTTAAGTTTCTTATTTTTGTTAGCAGGCCTACCTGCAGAGACGTGCAAGTTCGTTGTGCACTAAAACAGAGATAATTAATTTACCTTTTGACAATTCCTGCAGTTATCCTGAGTAATCCAGTCTTTGACATTCAGAGTTGCGAGTCATTGATGAAAAGTAAGTTTGTATGATGTTTACATCGAGTAATTCACACTGGTATGCAAGAGGTTTGCTTGTTAAACTTGCTCTTGACATTATTTCCATGAAGTAATATAGTGTAAGTGTTCTTTGAAATTATAATACTTCATGTGTTTCGCTTAGGAATCTACCGTTTAGCGTGTTGTAAGGATGTTGCATTTCCAAATAGAGGAAGTTTTTAACGCTATTACACCGTACCATTTTACGCCGCTAGATGGCGTAATTGACCACATAATAACTGTAGTCACGAACAAAAAGGTTCCCTTTCTATCTTGAAGGGGTTAGCGTTGCTGTATGTGTGTCCTGGCTTACAATTCAGTTTATTGAGCTTAGTGTTGATGCATTTCTGTATGCTGCATATATATTATTTGTAAGACTAGAACCTAAATTGTATTTGTCTTTTTCTTATTTCAGACTATCTATATATATCTATAAATAGCCACACCCATATTTCTCTGTATGGAAATCCTGAATGTCTCTGCTGGAACAATACAAAGTTAAACCCCATCTCTTCTCCGTCCTATATTCTAACCGATATACCATCCAGTATATTGCCACTACCCTACCCGAATCAGTGCAAACCTATAACCTCCCCAGTAATAATAGTAATTATAATTAGGTAAAAATAATAGTTTCCGCTTTAGGGAGAAATCCCAGAATTCCACTACAGCTAAGGAAAGTGGGAGCTACGTTTTTCGACTCGGTAGGCAAGCTTATGTGTGGAGACTTAACCCTCTAACCGCCCAGGTTTTTTTTTATTTTTGCATAAAAATTTCAAAAGGCCATGGCTTGAAAGTGGTCAGAGATAAAGTCCTACTGTAAATGTGAAAATCATTGAGTATGAACTAAAGTTTATGAAGGAAGTAAATTTACTCATCTAATTTGCATATTATGACGTCACAGGATGGCAATAGCGTCAAATTATGCACATTTCAGTAAATACTGGTTGTTGAACACATTTGAGCAGTTTTACTTTGATTTTTGTAATTTCTCTGACATAACAAACAAACAGGACCACAGCCAAATGTAAACCAACAATAGTAAAATATTAGTATTACCACAATCCCTATGTTACTATACAATAAAGTAGCCTGGTCAAATCAGTTCATTTCGCGGATGACTTTGTAGTTCTTCAGAGCCCTATTTTCACTAGCCCTGCTGTCTGTACCGTGTCAATTACAGACACTATCATCATGATTATCACTGGCACCGAGCACACCATGCTTATTTGATCCCTTTGGTCAACATTGCTGTAGGTAAACACTGACGTACACACGCAAAGACGCACCTCCATTCACAGACGCATCTTGACTGTCACTGCCAATGGACGACCGATCATAATCTCCAAAAGGCAGATATTCTCCTTCAGAATCAGAGTAGGTGACTTACAGACCCAAGACTTCATAACACACGACTTTGTTTTTTAACATTTGCCGTTTTTCTGCTTCAATTTGTGAAATGCGATCGCGCATTTCACTTCCGCGTTAAAAACAGGAAATGCGTCTTCTTCTTGTGTTTCTCGCGAGTAATACAGGTCCTTGCTGAAAACTTTTTTACTCAATCTTGGGCTTGAAACGAAGCTCTGGATGTCTGCCAACTAGTGGTGGAGAGTACAAAGGCGATTAGTCACCCTACTCGAATCTACCGTCTGTTTTAATCAGTGATGTTGCTTGTCGCCGTACGGCGCCTTGGGCGGTTAAAGAGTTAAACTGGGAAGTTTGGCCCACTTATAGCAGTTAACAATTCTAGGTCCAATTAATTACATCCAACACAAAGTGTTATAGAAAGTATTACTGTGTGTTTCATTTAACTATTGTTCATGGTAAACATTTGATTAATTTAGGCTATGGGTGGTATAGGTGAATTATTACCACACAGTTACTATTTAGAACTACGTAATCCTTAATTGAGATTTAATTGAAAGTGATAGGTTGAACTTTTAAAAAGGGGTTTAAAAACTATTTTTGTACTTTCATTTTATTATGTCATACTGAACTGAATTCTAAGAGTTGAAAACAAAGGATACAATAAATGTTTTGTGATGGTTGCATTATGCATAGTATTTCATTTAGGATAAGCTATATCAAAGCAGGTAGAAGTAACTGTAGTCACTTGACATTTCTGAGGATTTACATATTTCCACCAGGGCAGTGGTAAAGACATTCTTCAGTGGAGGCACCACACTAGTTAATCACGCTATCAACATCTTCTTTCCTTTTCTTCTGTTATTACTATTCTTTAACTTTATGGTAGACAGCGAGTCCAGCAAATTGAGAACCTAGGATCCTGTTTATGTTTATGAATGTGACTCCAGTATATGTTGAGACATAAGGGTGGAAAAATAGGTTACATTTATATAATGCAAATGATTAAGTTAACAATATCATTGAATATGTTGTACAAACAAGAAGAGCGAAAGGGTAAACTTTTAAGAAATCATCATCCACATCATAGTTTGACGCTGTGTGGGGTTATGGACTTGACAGTTTTGCATGGAATTGCCCATACAGTATATACATATATATATATTAAGATTTGACACATTGCAGTTTTTTAATGCAGGGATTATTAATAAATCAAAGAATTGTGGGTAGATGTGGGTGAACTGTGCAACATGCAGTTTGTGGACAAGAGGCAGACGTAACAGACAGATATTTGGGTTTGAAAGGGGTGTGTGTATGTGTGTGTGTGTGTGTGTGTGTGTGTGTGTGTGTGTGTGTGTGTGTGCCTTGTTGCCGGTGTACAGTATTTCTGAATATGAATGCTGTCTGGACAGGAAATGGCATAGCTTTTATCACATGCAACCAATCCAAAATCGATTTCATATTCAGAAACGTTAACCAGTAACAGCCTGATTGCTTTGACATATCAACACCAAATTTGATCCTATTACACCATTTGAACAGGTGAGTCGTCCTGTTTATTCTACCATCAATTTGAGGCTATAACACATTGCAACTTACTCAACAGTGAGTAAACAGTAGATGTTCCCGCAATTCTCCTAACATTACTCGTATTTGTTCTAGAAACATGCCTAGTTCCTTAGGCTCCTTCCTTCTTTCAGTGGTTACGTGTTTCATGCTGGCTACACGTGAACAACTCATACATAATTCAACACAAGGTCTACAGACCTTAGAGGTGTACATTTCATTTCCATACATCAAAGCGTTCGCCCATGGCAGCCAATCAAATTCGATGGCGAAGCCTCCAAACAGGAAGTGAGGTCAAATCTCGGAAACGCTTTGAGGTGTCAAGACCATATTTGGTGGGATGATTTTGGACACCATCCAAAGTAGCCTCAGTAAATTTGGTGTAATTTGGCCACTAGGGGGCGTCGCAATTAGCAAAAATGCATTTTGTCTCATATCTCTTTACGTCTTTGGGATGACATCCACATTTTTACATTGAGGTGCTCTGGGACATACCACTGATGAACCTAGGCAACCCTTCACGTCAGTTTAAGAATTCGGCAATCGAGGGCAACGCCGCCAAACTCAAAGCAGCTTCGCGTCTTGGCCAAACTTTGGCGCTTTGACCTGAGGGCGAGCGGTCGCGTCTCCTGCCGGGAAGCTGTCGCGGCGCGTCGGAGCAAGCACACTTCGCACTTTCCCATCGGGGAAATGCATTCTAGTTATTAGTGTGCTTGCAAAAGCACACTATTGTTCTTCCTATTATTATTATCAAATTTATTTATCTTGCAGAACATTTTTGTCTCCCTATCTTGTCCTAGGGATTTGGAGCTAGAGACGCCGTTCCACTTCTCAGGCGTGCGTCCTGATGCGAGGATGGTGGCTTGTATAAAGCTTTTCGATACGCCTTGTCGTTCTCCCGTTATTCCAGTTTTTCCGGTCGATTTTTCCCCATAGGAATGAATGGAAAAGCGACTTTTGAGCGCTGATGCCCACACATTTTTCCACCTGTAGCCCAAACCGTAAGACATAAAGTCATGAAATTTGGTATGCTGATAGAGGAGACTACCCTGATTGACACCACCAGGTTTCATGCTCGCCACTCTCAAGCTCTAGCGCCACCAACTGGTCAAAGATGGAAAACATGTTCATGCCCGTAACTTTTGATCCGTATGGCCGATATTGATAAAACTTATACCATTGGAATCCTCTGACTCAGCTGATTCCAACGCACCATGTGATGTAATTTTCCGCCATGATGGATTTTCCGCCATTTTGAATTTTGTTCAAAGTCAAAGTAAAGCTACCCTGGCCGCATAGTTTATCCGATCGTCATGAAACTTGGCACGCGTGATCTACAGACCAAGGTGGATCAACCGCCTTGATTTCGTCTTCATACGTCCAAGCGTTCGCCTGTGATAACCAATTAAATTCAGCGAGCGAAGCCGCCAAACAGGAAGTGCGCCTATCTTGGATATGCTGTGACGTATGAAAGCCATATTTGGTGGGATGACTTGAGACCCCATTCAAAGCACCCCCAATAAATTTGGTGTTATTTGGTCTGTCGATGGCTCTATAATTAGCAAAAACGTGAGTGTTGGTGAATGTATACTATTAATCGGAATAGCTCATCTTAAATTGCTTTAGGTCATGCCAAAAGGACATTTCAGAGTGATTTAAGATACAATGTTGATATTTTTAAAAAAAAATCTATTTATTGCCATTCTTGTAAAAGGTACTGATGCGTACGCCACAGCACAGCATTGTTCCAAGTTTGACGCATACAGTTCAATGACATCATGATTTCAATCTCGATAGTACTCAATCCTCGATTGACTGACATGGGATGTTCCGCAGCGGTTCACCAATGGTGTAATTCTAGGCTTGTCCGCATCGTTGTCTCACCTCGAGACAGGGTAATTCTTAGAGATGCCATGGTCCCAAGGGACAAGTACGGACTTACTCGCTGTTGAATACAATGTGTGTTCAGTTGTTATATATAGTAGACAATCACACGATGTTTCTCAGTGACGGTGTGTTTTGGATCATTTGTATTGACCTGAGCATTCTGGGTATTTCACTCAGAGGATCATATGACACCCCCACAAAGCAGGCGAAATACCGGAAGTAGAGTGGTGTGCGTGAGGCAACGAGGATTTTAATTAGAATGTAGTCCTATGGAAATCGCAGTTACACTTTCAACAGTAAGTGTGTTTAGACTTCGAATTTCGTCACATAATTTATATCATAGCCACCTAAGAGTTTACCAAAGATAACGTTGTTGTCCATTTCAATTTAATAAATGTTTCTGAATTTGGGGAGGTCTCCTTATGGAGGTTATGGGGTTATGTTTTCCATGTATTCCTGTAGGAAAAGGTTGTGGCTTACACTTTCATAAAGTTTGTATATTTACACTTCAAATTTCGTTACACCATTTATATCATAGCCACCCTAAGGTTTAACAAAAATAACAACGTAGTCCAATGTTATTTTAATGCATTTTTCGGAATTTGAGAGGTCTAGTTATGAGGGTAGGTTAGCTAACTGCAGTTCAAATGCTAATCGCGACTAGCATCGCTAGTTGGTTTTAACTTTACCGAGGCTGTTTATACTGAATTGCAACTGCTGTTATGAAGACAGTTTGGAGCCTGGCAGACGTGAAGGCAGTGAAAGGTAATGAAATGCATGGTCCAAGTAGCCTGGGAAGCCGTCTAGTTATGAGGGTAGCAGTGTTTCCCACAGATTAGAAGGCAATGTGTGGTGGTCGCCCCATGTCTGACGGGGGGGCGGGGGGGCGGGGGGGGGGGGGGGGTGCACCCATATTTTTCATTGCATCGCCTTTTTATCGCTCTCCTTTCATATAATGTAAATTATTTTTTTTACCAACATGTGAAGCTTGTCTTTATTTGAAACACACACACATTATGTAATTATTTACATTATATAGACCTATACTGACATTTCTGATATTCATAACAGCAACTTTATGCAGATTATAGCCTACTATTCATATTACAACTCCACTTCTTAAATTCAGCTGTCTGGTTGAAGCCTCAAAATATTGTAAACATAGCAGGCTAAGCTTATCATACTCTACTGGTTGGACTGTTTAGTTTCCCCACATGTGTTTAAGTTTCAAGGTAAGCTAATACTTATTCTCCTTGGGACAGGCCTTGGAGTTGAAAAACATTGTTGGTCAGTCAACTTGAATGCAAGAGTTTTAATCCAATGTCTGCAGCATAGCTTACTAATGATGCTAACCGAATGTAACAGTAATTTAGCTAGTCGTCTTGTGTGCGTCAATGCGTCCACGATTGTGAATGTTTTATTTGGATTAAATGTGCATGTGGAGGGCGGCTGTCCATTGAGCGCGCACGAGAGCGGGCCAAGGAGAATGAGTTTACTTCTACTGTTTGGTAATTAAGTTGCACGCAAAGACTACAAAAGTTGCGGGAGAACTTTATGCTTCTACCCGAGCAGCGTCAGGTGCGTCAGTGCGACCACCGACCACGCTTCCAGGGATGATCTCGTTGGTTTTCATGGAGACAGACAGCCGCGTTGTGCACGGAGGGTAGGGGCTGTGCGCGTGTGTGTGTGTGTGTGTGTGTGTGTGTGTGTGTGTGTGTGTGTGTGTGTGTGTGTGTGTGTGTGTGTGTGTGTGTGTGTGTGTGTATATATGAGAGACAGACGCGCGAGTGACAGAGAGGGAGCGCAGGGAATAAGATAATAAGAATAAATAAATAAATAAATAAAAGAATAACGAAACGCAATATGTGGCGGCCGGTGCTGAATCTGTGGCGCACCGCCACAAATTTGTCTATGTGTGGGAAACACTGGGGTAGGTTACCTAACTGCAGTGAAAATGCTAATCGCGACTAGCATCGCTAGTTGGTTTTAACTTTACCGAGGCTGTTTATACTGAATTGCAACTGCTGTTATGAAGACAGTTTGGAGCCTGGCAGACGTGAAGGCAGTGAAAGGTAATTAAATGCATGGTCCAAGTAGCCTGGAAAGCCAAACTATGTTAACTGTAGCCTAAGTTTAATATGGAACGAGTACGTGTTGCTGATATCATTTCGCAACTCATCGAGCTAGCAAGTCAAGCTAGTCTACATCAGGCAGTGCATAGATAATATTATTACACTTTTTTACAGTCAATGAAGCACCAAGTGAAAGTCAATGTTTGCTTTATATCCAGTGGCAGTGGTGCTGATGTCGTTTGAATAAGTACAGTAAACTTAGTCAGAAGATCTAAAAATATTTGCATTCATGCTAGCTGTATGGTCTATGTGCCACCTATGAATCCCCCTGTTGCAAGCTGCTGCCAAGTAGGCTGGTCATGTCTAAAGCGTGATTATTTTCAATAACTACTCCTCCTGATTGATTGTCATTGACACCGTCAGGGTATGGCTTACCAAGACAGGGAGAAAGTAAGCTGTGTATGGCAGGTGCGTGTGGTAGGCTAGGCAAGGCAGTGCTATTCCATGTAAACTGCAGTGGTGGACTGCGTGATCGCTGGTCAGGCCACCCCCAACCAGCAAAATGTGACGTGATATATATCTATATGTCTATATACTGTATCTATCTAGGATATCTGTATATATCTATGTATCTATCTATAATCTGCACTTTTTACTGCTGAACCGTGTCTTGCCCGTTTCTCTTTACTCCTCTCTCATGTCAATCTCAAGGGGGCTTGTTCAGTGGTCCCCAACGTGACGCAATAGAGTACATTGAGGGGGAAAGAAGAATCATTGCAAACCTCAAATCATTGCAACATCAAATAGGCCTACAATGGATAACAGTTTAGACGAGTAGTACCTAATGCAAATTTGTTTAATAATGCAAACCTTGCAATACGGCCTTTAACATATGTGATATTTTGGATACCCATTTCATTGCAGAGGATAGGGTAATTGTGTTTGAAGGGGACGTGACTTAACATAGGCTATAATTAACTATTTTTACGACTTGATTCAAAGCAAGGTCGGGGGCATATATTTTTTTTTTACAGTTAAGAGTTTTCCGACACTCAATGTGTCGCTACCATGGCAGGATTTTTCTGCTTGGCTTTCGTTATGAAGCTTGACTTGACCTGTCATCGATGCTGCCCCGTCAGTGCAAACTACGCATATCCCTGCTAACTTAACTGGAAAGCTATACTGGACGCGTAACTGAAGCGTTCCGTTCGCGACGCGTACAATTCATTTTAGATGACTGGTCCATCTCCCACATCTGTTATAGCTACTTTAATAGTGGAAGCTAATTCAACACTTCAGTTCTGCACCGGATGTAGCTCCCCTGTACGCTCATGATTTGTAAAGCAGGCAACAATTCTGTTACCCTGAACATCTCATCTCCGGTAGCATTGTCCAGTTCTTTGCCAAATAAAATGATCTGAAATCTCATCATCCACGTATCTCACGTTAGCGATCAACTGGCAAGGCCAACTGGTCAGTGGAGTTTTTCCATTTCTTATGCAGCATCTGGCCCTAGCATCACTTTAACCATTTGCAGGCTAGAATGTTAAATTGTGTGGCTTTTTTAAATTTAGCAAACAAATCTGAAAAACGAGCCACACGCACGATAGAAAGCATAGCATTCAGTGTCTTTGTTCTGGTGCAGCACATTCCGAGGTTCATGTGGAAGCGAATGCACTCTCTTTAAAAACATATCCATTGCGTGCACCTGCATTCTGCCGTCTGCTGTCAATACAGAACAACAAACAAACAAACTTAATGTTAACGAAGTTGTTAACATTACGCCCTGAAGTAAAGTAAACTGTAGCCTATTGTTGTTTGTGCTGCAAAGAAAACTTGAATTGATATAATTGCAATATAATTATTATGGCCAAATTTCTTTTTATGAAATGATATATCAAAGCAGGTAGAAGTAACTGTAGTCACTTGACATTTCTGAGGATTTACATATTTCCATCAGGGCAGTGGTATAGAAATTCTTCAGTGGAGGGACCACACTAGTTAATCACGCCATCAACACCTTCTTACCTTTTCTTCTGTTATTACTATTCTTTAACTTTATGGTAGAAAGTGAGTCCAGCAAATTGAGAACCTAGGATCCTGTTTATGTTTATGAATGTGACTCCAGTATATGTTGAGACATAAGAGTGGAAAAGGGGGTTACATTTATATAATGCAAATGATTATGTTAACAATGTCATCGAATATGTTGTACAAACAAGAAGAGCGAAATGGTAAACTTTTAAGAAATCATCATCCACATCATAGTATGATGCTGTGTGGGGTTATGGACTTGACAGTTTTGCATGGAATTGCCCATGCAGTATATACATATTTAAGCAATATAGCACGAGTGGGAGTGGGTTGTTGCTAGATATTCCCACGGGTGTTGTTCGGCCGTAGCCTCCGGCCTCGAGGCTACGGCCGAACAACACCCGTGGGAATATCCAACAACAACCCACGATCACGAGTGCTATATTGCTTTTATACAACAATTCTACCACTTCTTTTTTGTGCTAATTTCCCATTATCATGTAAACGTTTAAATCGCTAAAACTGTCTTGTTTGTAGAACTAACTTCTCTCCGCCACAAATTTCTACTCGTTAGTTCTATCTCTCCCGTTGTCAAGCAATGTAGAATCTAGCCTAATAAACGTTAGCTCGCATTGCGTCTGGTTAGGACATGCTTTTAGCTTTGAAACATCACTATTTTACTTAGCCTACATGCCATCCAACTAGCTAATATCCACCTCCGTCATATTCTATGTTCTGAGCGTCTGTATTTCAGCTTGGATGCAACGTGACAGTTCGGTTTACACTTGACAATTTGACATTGTATCGCGGAGTGATTTATTATTAGCTGTGAAAAGTCCGAGTGGATTATCGTGGGATATCTCAACTCATGGAACGTCTCTCGGCCAATCAGAAACAAAGAAACCGCTTCATAGAACCCAATTGTTGTATAATAAGATTTGACACATTGCAGTTTTTTAATGGTGGGGTTATTTATAAATCAAAGAATTGTGGGTAGATGTGGGTGAACTGTGCAACATGCAGTTTGTGGACATGAGGCAGACGTAACAGACAGATATTTGTGTTTGAGGGGGTGATGTGTATGTGTGTGTGTAAGTGTGTGTGTGTGTGTGTGTTTATGTGAAAGTCTTCGTTGCTGGTCAACTCAGCGACATGCAGTTTGTGGACAAGAGGCAGATGTAACGGACTGACGTTTCTGTTTGAAAGAGTTGTTTGTGTGTGTGTGTGTGTGTGTGTCTTTGTTGCCGGTGTACAGTATTTCTGAATATGAATGCTGTCTGGACAGGAAATGGCACAGCTTTTATCACATGCAACCAATCCAAAATCGATTTCATATTCAGAAACGTTAACCAGTAACAGCCTGGTTGCTTTGACATATCAAAACCAAATTTTATCCTATTACATCATTTGAACAGGTGAGTCGTCCTGTTTATTTTACCATCCATTTGAGGCTATAACACATTGCAACTTATTCAACAGTGAGTAAACTGCGGATGTTCCCGCATAACAGAATAGCTATAACATTAGGCTACTCGTATTTGTTCTAGAAACATGCCTAGTTCCTTAGGCTCCCTCCTTCCTTCAGTGGTTACGTGTTTCATGCTGGCTACACGTGAACAACTCATACTTAATTCAACACAAGGTCTACAGACCTTAGAGGTGTACATTTCATTTTCATACATCAAAGCGTTAGCCCTTGACAGCCAATCAAATTCTATGTTGAAGCGTCCAAACAGGAAGTGAGGTAAAATCTCGGAGACGCTTTGAGGTATTGAGACCATATTTGGCGGCATGATTTTGGACACCATCCAAAGTAGCCTCAGTAAATGTGTTGTAATTTGGCCACTAGGGGGCGCCGCAATTTGCAAAAATGCATTTTGGCTCATATCTCTTTACGTCTTTGGGATGACATCTACATTTTTACATTGGAGGTGCTCTGGGCCATACCACTGATGAATCTAGGCAACTTGTCAGGTCAGTGTAAGAATTCGGCAATCGAGGGCAGCGCCGCCAAACTCGAAGCAGCTTCGCGTCTTGGCCAAACTTTGGCGCTTTGACCTGAGGACAAGCGGTCGTGTCTCCTACCGGGCGCTGTCGTGGCGCGTCTGAGCAAGCACACTTCGCACTTTCCCACCGGGAAATGCATTCTAGTTATCATTTATCTTACAGTGGGTACGGGTTGAGAATGCACCTTCTCCCGCGGGACTCCCGAAGAGATCCCGCAGGCCGTCAAGCCGATTTTTTTCGAGCCTAAGGCAATGTACCCAAACAACCACCAGGTGGCAGAAAGTTTCATCCCGCATTTCACAATGATGAAGACCGCATATCCGTCAGTCGACTCCTTAATCTCATTTAATCATTACAATGAAGGTGATGACTGGCGAAATTATTCAAACGACGTTTCAATGAACCATTGTTGAAATGAATGAAAATGGTTATAGAAAATCGCCTACAGCCTAACGCCGACACAGCTGATTCTTTGGTTGATTCTAAGCTGTTTTGATGTAGGGGATGGGTAAACTGGCGCGCTACAAACATGCTACCAATCAAATGTAATATTAGTAGGACTAGCCTACTTAGACACTTTAGTCATAGGCAACGTTGCCATGTTAATTTGGGCTAGAAGTGCTTGCTTGTGGTGGCGCTCCTGTCCGCTGCTTCTCCCGAATTGTGTGGCAAATTTGTCAGCAATCAGCTTAAATGTCAAATCATATTTATTTCTCTTTGTCGCCATGGTATTGTGGGAAACGCGGAGAAACGAGATGGTCAGTCCTCTTATTTTTTCTTCGCGTTTCGTTATAAGAAGTAATAGTTAGTCTTCTTCCGTATTGAACAGATAGGCTACGGGACGCTCTTTGTTCCGTATTTTAAGGAACTACTCAATGCACACACACTACAATGAAAAACACACAAAGAAATCACTAAACATATAGCCTACAACCTAATGACACTTTAATGCAGCGTTTCTCAAACTATGGGCCGCGAAACGTGGAGACTGCTGCTGGTCCGCGAGGCATGGGGTGAAATTAGGTCCGGTGATCTGATAATTTGCTGCGCAATTGACCAAGCAACCGCGGACCGACAGAAAAAGAAAGCAAACGTTGCTGCGGAAATGCTTGCTAATTTGATGTGTTTAAACATAGAGCCATACAATTAGGTGTGTGTCTGTTATTATGATAATTTTCGAGCATAACTGCTTGTCCATAGCTCAGTGACAGGTGTTAATAGCCTTGCCATAAGCACTGCTGCAGGTGCTTCTTTTATTATGCGGTTAGAGCATAAGCGCTTACTCATATACTATAACTCAGGGACAGGTGCAAAACCACCAACTGGGATGGATCGAAGGGCAAGCAAGCACTGCCACACAACGTGAAGGCCTTTGTGTTGTCAACAGGAGAAGTGGCCGCAAGGACTGCATCGATAAGATCAACGAATACAGTAATGTTTTACAACCCAGCATATCCGCTGTTCATTCCGACTTATCCCCACTCGGCGGTAGGCCTAGGCCTATTTAACTTTTTTTTTTCAAACAACGTGCCATTCCGACATGAGGTCATTAATAGGCTATTAATGTCATAACTATTAGGCTATCATTAGGCTTACTATGCATGGCTGTAGGCAGCTATGAGGCCACTGAGATCTGGACCTCATCGGTTTTGTGAAAGCTGATTGGAAATACTTAAGTTTAGAGCGAACGTTTCAACTATGTTTGCCATGGTAGACAAAAACACTCAAATAAAACAATAGCCTAAAAAATAACTGCATGCGTAATGGACACGGCTCTATATCCTAAATAATTTTCGAGGTTCGCCATTTGGTAATATGACCTATCCTTACTGACAATAATTTAGATTGAGCACAACTAAAGTTGCACGAAGGCAAAATACAGTCCTAAAAGCCTATTCTATATAGCCTGGCCAATATTGTAGATGTGCAAAAGCAGCATTTGCGTGCGTGCTTGCCGGTGAGGTGTAGCCTACAAAAATGAGCATAACATCTGATTATTAAAGTATGGCTATAGGATATAGGCTAGAGAAGAGTTGGTTTAAAATTCAAGTGTAGTAAAAAAGTTTGTGCACATCCCCGGTCAAGGTGCAGAACAAGAGTAGGCTAAATCATAAAAAAAATGGAAAAAGGTTCGCACACTTGAAATCCTTCTTTTTTGATTTGATTTGATTTTCGTGTGGTCTTCTTCAGATTAAAATTCAAGTACGTGCGCTATTTAACCCCTCGATACCGACTGCAGTCTGCTGACACAGCCAGACGACTCCCCCAACCCATTCATTCGTTTTGGCCGATATAATCCATTCATTCGTTTTGTGCGTATATAGATTCCTGCATGCTGCATTACCGTGACCCTTAGCCTACCTTGTGGATGATTTTTTCTCATTGGAATACAGCAGGACAGAATGCCTTTTATCTAACAAACGCAAAAGCTGAGATTGTTGGAAGGCACTCAACAAACTTGTTTTTTCGTTTCTGGGAGATCACGTTATCGTTTTGGATTGTCGGATTTTTATACTTATTGTTTGGACTTATGGACAATGAACTTTGAGGGGTGGTTGTTGGTGCTTTACAAAGCTTTGTGTTAATAAGTGTCGGTCCTCCTATCCTTCAGCTCACTGCGCGATGCAGTTGCGCATAGTGGCCACGAAGTCATTAACTGTTTACGACACAATACATGATAATTAATGCATGTTTGACATGTAAACAGGCCTTCAGTCCGTTAACTTAAGGCCTTCTTTTGCATGGGGTTGCTCGCATCCGCCCGTAACCTAGACTATTATGTGCGTATAGTGGCTGCATACTCTTGATTATAATAAGAGGCAAACTGTTACAGGACAACTTAAACTGACTTCCCCAATGCTTCCCCGCAGCACATTACATTTTAATATAGGATGAACAAAGTCTATGCTATATTAAATCCAGTAGCCTAATAATTCTATGTGCCACGTCCGATTTCGCAAGTGATGTAGTAGGCTACGTTTAAACATCGACAAACGTCTGTGAGACTACCCATTTCATGAAGAGCAATTGTCTTGTGCGATCATTCGCCCTCCCCCACACTTGTCTAACCAGTTCACTAGACATTATAGCCTACCTGTAAGCGGCATTGAGGACGATTGCCTCCCTCCCCCCCTCTCTCTCGACAGACACTTCCTGACACTAGGGCTCGGGATCATGACATCAAAACTTCGCGGGCACAGCCACATTGACAGCTTCACTCCTTAGTTTACTATGGATTACTATGGATTTACTCCCGCCTTTTAGTGTGTTCCTGTTACTTAGTTTTTGCCTTCTTGGTAGTATGTTGCTGTGTAGTGGGGTGTAACAGTGCAACCCACGATCGCAAGAGGAAAAGAATAAATCGCTACTATATTTCTGCTTCTTGTCTTGTGCATCTGAATGAATGGATATTACGTTCAGTGCGCTACCAAATGGCGGCGATATTCCTAGAATGCAAGGCGTGTGCCCGAGCCCTATTATGTAAATGTAAAAATGTGTGTGTGTGTGTGTGTGTGTGTGTGTGTGTGTGTGTGTGTGTGTGTGTGTGTGTGTGTGTGTGTGTGTGTGTGTGTGCGCTGAACCACGAGTTCATTTATTCGCGGCATGCACTTGAAACGCCGATCAAAAGTTCTGACATGTTAAACTGACGTTAGTCATTAATTCACCACATGATAAAATGCTGTTATATTGACGCACAGTAGCCCAGTCTATGTCTATCTCTGAATCAACATGAACATGCATAACGAGATCCATATATTCTAAGTTGCTAGAAACTTCTTTTGCGGAGCTAGGCCTACTAGTCGATGGTTACAATGAATCACCCTCACTGCCCTATCGCATATCTGACCATCCATTGTTATAATGTTACAAAATGTTACTCCTCTCAAGTCGAAATCACGAAACCAAGTCGTTCTTTTCCGTTTACTGACATTTATTCACACTTCAGTGCAAATGCGTGCCGTGAGAACTGGACATACAGAAAACACGAAACATAAATTACATTCTTACAGGGGCTAACATACATAGCTTATACCTTACGGTTACATAGTGAAACGTAACTTAGCCAGGTTAGCTTTAAATTAACACTTATAGCAGCAAGATATAAACTTTACCTCATTGGCCGCTTGTGCTTGAGAGAAATAAAACCAACGGGTCTTCAGGTCTTCACTTAACACTAAATTTACAGTAATCTCTTATAGTATATGCTGTACGAAATACACCAGACCTTCTAGCACAGCCGTGCTGCGTACTGCATGGTCCAAATGATACCATTCCCTTCTAACAATGCCCTGCCATCACCTCTGACTTCAGAACTTTGGTTCCGGCATGAGTCATGACATTCTAAGTGAAACTCCAATGAAATGAACACAAATAAAGATATGCTTTTAACATTAAATTATTCTTTCTCACTTCTTAACTATTTATTCATAACTGTGTATTCATGAACTTATATTCCTGTATTTATTGACTTATTTATTTATTTATTTATTTAGCTGCCTTCTCTACAGCAGCTACACTCCCACCAAATCACTTGTGATTTCAAAACTCAACTTGTATACTAGAATGAATGTGAATAGGACTCTTTGCAAGAAAACATACAGGTAGGCAGCATCACTTGGCTTCAAGACTTCTTGAGCGTCTACTTCCAGCTCCTTCCTAAGCATGTCACTTGCAACGACGCACCGCAACAACAGCTGCTGAATCTTGACATCTGCTTGATTCTTCAAGTCAAAGAGCCAGGACTCCCACCGTGGTCTTCGGTCATCTGGTAACGGATCATCCCATCTAACCTTATTGTGGCACATACCTAATGGGTCAAAGATGGAGGCTACTGTTGACAAGACTCCTCTTCTTGAAAGCGGGCGTTCATTCACCACTACTCTGAAGCTGAAGTGATCTGACGTGACGCACCTTTTATCACCTAGGGCTCTCTCAATCTGTGATTCGCCCAAAGCTAAATCTGGACTTCTTGAAGTGTCAGCGCACTCTTCTTTCGGAATGGACGCAAGCACTTCTTTGGAGTTGGATATGAACTTGTGAATGCACAGTTTTTTCGAACTGCAGAGCTGTCTGACTTCACTCTCTAACTGTACGGCTTCTTCATTTGTTGAGACACTTATCACGCCACCATCCACATAAAAAATCCTTTCAATGAAGCGGATAGATGTTTCACTGAATTGACCTTGTCCTTGTGCGGCAATGTGCTTGAGGCCGTAGTTTGCACAGCCAGGTGACGAGGCTGCACCGAATAGGTGCACTTTCATCCGGTAGACTGATGGCTCCGACTTAACATCTCTGTTCTCCCACCACAGGAATCTTACGAAGTCTTGATCTTCTATTCCTTTCAAACACTTGAGTCTGTGATCTGCACACTTACTGGACAGACATGGCTTGTTTTCTTTTAACGGCAGGGGCACTTCACAACGTCCATCTGCCTGTATCTTTATACCCTCCTCCACCATTGAGATGAAGCGAAGGTCTTCCTGAGAGAACTGAGCATCTTCCACATTCCTCTCACTAAATTCTGACTCAAGCGCCTTCAGCACATCTGTAGGAGCAATGAGTTCCTTGACTTGTGTTCTGCATACATACTGAACTTGACTTGTTAGATTAACAGATGACTGTAGACAAGGTGTAACCTGTCTCACAACAATTCTATGGCTGCTTCCAATGGCATCACCATAATCAACACAGGGATCGACGCAACCAACAATGCTCCAACCAAGGTCAGTTCTTACTGCAAATGGCTCGTCATCCTTGCCTGATACAATTTCTCTGGGCAACAGGGCTTGAGAACAGTTGTACCCTATTAGCAAACCTATGTCACAGTCAATTAAAGGGGCAATTTCTTCAGCAAGGTGCTCTAGGTGAGACCATGCTCTTGCTGTTTTAGGTGTAGGAATGTGACTTAGACTAGCAGGAATAAACTCTCGGGAATAGGTCACTGGAAGAGGGATTTTCTTGGAGGAATAAAAGCCTCTGACCTGAAACCCAGTTAACTTGTGACTTGGAATAACAGTTTGCTTAGATGAAAGTGTGGAAAGCTTTAATTGCACAGGCTCCCTTTGTGCATCAAGAGTGTCTGCCTTTTCTTGCAGGATAAAGGTGCTATCGCTCTGACTGTCCAGAAGAGCATACACAAGGACTTCAGTCTCTGGGTGACTTGTTGTTGACAGCCACACTGGCACTATTGTGGATGCATATGTGCTGTTCCTGTTCTGTGTTACTTGATTAGATGTAGCTATGCTTGATGTTTCACTACTCTCTTTAGACTCTGTCCGTTCCTTTGACCTTTCTTTCTCCTTCAGTTGGTTTCCACTCTCTCCTTGTCCATCAACTTCATTACCTTTCTTTTCATCCGCCTTGGTGCGGTCTTCATGTAAACATGTGGGATGTTTCCCCTTGCACATGTTACACACACTTCTCCTTTCACAGTTCTTTGAATGATGTCCTGGCTTTAAACATCCAAAACACAACTTCTTGGTTTGCACATACTTTACTCGTTCAGTGACAGACTTCTCCATGAACTTTCGGCATGTGTGGATGCCATGATTTGCCTTCTCACAAAACATGCATGCTTTAGCATCTTCCTTTTGTACTTTAGTGTCCGTATCCTCTTCAGATCCACTTGCCAGCACCTTTGCACCAACACTTCGAATCTTGAGTGTCTTCACCTTTTCACCTTCACCAGACTTCAGAGCATAAAGAGAGGTCATGGGATTACAAGCTATCTTAGCCTCTCTAGCCATAAACTCTACAAACTGGTTGAAGCTTGGAAAAGCTCTAGTGGCTTCTTGAAAGTCAATCACCTTTCTGTTCCATCTGGCGGTTAACCAGTCAGGAAGCTTGCTTAGCATCTTTTGGTTTTCGCTGCAGTCATGCAGGACTTCGAGACTCTTAATTTCAGACATTGCTGCTTGACAACCTCGAAGGAAGTCTGAGAATTCTCTTAATTCAATACTGTCTTTGGGTCCTATCTTAGGCCATGAATTTAGTTTATCCCGGAAAGCTTTAGCGACTACAAAGGGACTGCCATATCTTTCTTCCAATACTTCCCATGCTGACTCGTAGGCTTTGTCCGTGCCCAAGAGGAAATAACTTTCAATGGCTTTCTTTGCAGGTCCTGTGACATATTTGCGGAGGTAATATATTTTTTCATTCACGGGAATGTTCTTCCGGCCTATCAGTGTTTGAAACGACATCTTCCAGTCCTTGTACCTTATTGGGTCTCCATTGAAGGCAGGTGGCTCTGGTACTGGAAGACGGCTTGCATTTATGGACTCCGCTATTGCTTCGGCAAGTGTTATTGTTCCACTGTCTTGATAAGTGGGCCTAGCAGGTTCATGGCTTGTGGTGTGATGTCTTCTTATGGCAGACTGTGAAGGCACATGATGCTCTAGAAGAGCCTTTGGCTTGGGTGGATGCTGTAACAGCTCATGGCTGTGGAGAAGCTCTGATATCTCTTCATCTGAGCCCACGTCTTGTTCATAAATCTGTAGTCTTGCTCTGGCAGCATTCATCCTTTTAGTTGTTTCTAAACGCTCTAACTGTCTGCGCTTCTCTTCCAACAACTTTAGTCTTTCAGCATTTTCTGCTTCTTGTAGTGCGAGCTTCTTTCTATTCTCTGCTTCAAGTCTTTCAAGCTCTTGTTCTTCTTGTTCCATTTCTTTCAGGATTTTCAAGGTGGCTTGGGTTGCAGCTAACTCTGCTGCCGCTTCCTGTTTCCTTGTGGAGGACAGGCTTGAACGTCTTGATCCTTTACTTGAAGTACTTTTGGATTCTATAGATGAAAACACAGAGCCAGTTTGAGTCCATGGTGCTTGCCTTGCATGCAAATCTTGATCTGTGTCGTCATCAAGGAGACTACATAGCCGCTCCAGGATCTGCCTTGATACAGCATCACAAGTGTCTACCCGACGGCGGATGTCTCCATCAGGAACGCTGTGTTGCCGTACATCTTCATATCTTTGTTTTACTTCAGTATCAGCAGAATGAATTTTAGTCTTGAGGTCTTGTAGAACATCTCTCAAGGATGATTGATTGAGTGCCCTTTTAGCCTCCTTTGCAAGAACTTTCCATTTCTCATATGCTTTCATAAAGTGATGTTGAAGCTTTTTCAATTTGTCGTCATGGAGTTCTTGAGCCTTTTCAGTAAGTTTTCTTATTCTCTTACCGGTCTCTAATTCCTTTTCTGCAGCACCATTAGTGTCTGTATTTGCTTCAATCTCCTTTGAATGGTCTGCTTCTAAAGGTTCATTGTCAATGTGTTCAGTCTGCTGCTCTTCAGCTTCATTCATCATCTCTGGGTCTTGATTTTTAGTTGCAGAGTCATCAACATTCATTTTAGTATGCTAATTGGCCTTAAACTAAAGTTTAATTAGCTTGCTTGTAATTTAAATTAAGTAATTGAGTTTCAGCTTTTGAATATTTTACCTAACTAATTTAACTTGTTAACTTATCACACTTGTTTAAATGTAATATCAATATAAACCAAAATGACTTAATTGTCAGGTTATAAATGTGCTTATATGGCAGGAGAGTGACTTACTTCACACAATACTAAACAAGAGAGCAGCTTATCGAAACCTAGAAATCACTTTGATAACACTAATACCGTGATATGCACCTTTAAACTGAATCTACACTCCAAAAATGGCTTAAAGGCAAATAATAAAGATGAAATTGTCAATAAGTTGACCTTAAATAGCCTACATCCAAATATCAAAAACACATTTAAGTAGGCTAACCAGAAAATGTGGCTCTTTAGCTAAACCTTATTTAGACTTTAAACTTTAGTTGCACTTTAAATATGCATTTGCATTCACTTAAACTTATAGCATTTGCATTCACTTTGCTTTCACTTAAACTAATTATGTGCAACCAGAACGATTGACTGCAACACTTTAAATAGTCCTTTTGACGCAGTTGATGAGGCTACTCCACTTCACGTTCAACTTGCTTAAAACGTCTTGTTGGCTTAGCCACACAATGCTAAATTACCGGTACATCCACAGTCTTTCAATGTTGAGTACGGCGAAACTTCGAGAAACTTGCTTGTAGCTCCGTCGACAGCGGGAGGAAGGTCATCTTTCTGCCTCGTGTCGAGCTGGCTGAGTTCTCACTGTTACTCCTCTCAAGTCGAAATCACGAAACCAAGTCGTTCTTTTCCGTTTACTGACATTTATTCACACTTCAGTGCAAATGCGTGCCGTGAGAACTGGACATACAGAAAACACGAAACATAAATTACATTCTTACAGGGGCTAACATACATAGCTTATACCTTACGGTTACATAGTGAAACGTAACTTAGCCAGGTTAGCTTTAAATTAACACTTATAGCAGCAAGATATAAACTTTACCTCATTGGCCGCTTGTGCTTGAGAGAAATAAAACCAACGGGTCTTCAGGTCTTCACTTAACACTAAATTTACAGTAATCTCTTATAGTATATGCTGTACGAAATACACCAGACCTTCTAGCACAGCCGTGCTGCGTACTGCATGGTCCAAATGATACCATTCCCTTCTAACAATGCCCTGCCATCACCTCTGACTTCAGAACTTTGGTTCCGGCATGAGTCATGACATTCTAAGTGAAACTCCAATGAAATGAACACAAATAAAGATATGCTTTTAACATTAAATTATTCTTTCTCACTTCTTAACTATTTATTCATAACTGTGTATTCATGAACTTATATTCCTGTATTTATTGACTTATTTATTTATTTATTTATTTAGCTGCCTTCTCTACAGCAGCTACACAAAATGCGCGATCTTCTCCAATCATGTAGCCTACGGTTATAAGTAAAGTGACATGATAGGCATGTAGGCCTATTAAAGATATTTCTGTTAAATACATTTTATTTTCAGTTGTCAAAAGTGGTGGGGACAAAATCTGTGATAAAGTGCTGGGTAAGCTACCCAGCGCCGCCGGTTAAAATGAACATGCCTCCGTTTTAAAATAGCCTATAGGTCTACACATTTCTAAGTATTCCTAACATAAATGTAGCCTAAATATCCATCTTGTCCATCTCTTTCGTCTTCGCCTTGACAATAATAGCCTATTCACGGAAATGCGGTCTTGTAACCGTAATGAATTAATGAATTAATCTAAGGTTGCCTATATCGAGTCTTTCAGGTTGAATTGAAGGCTTCTAAAACCATTTTCATTAATTTCAACAATGGTTTATTGAAACGTGGTTTGATTATAATTTCGCCAGTCATCACCTTCATTTTAATGATTAAATGAGACGGATTAAATGAGACGGATATGCGGAGCATTTCTCTCCCTCTCCATTGACCAAAACGTTGCTCTGGCATCTCTGCTGGACTGACTGAGTTATAGGCTACGTCGAGTGAGAGAGCCAGCTGTGAGGTACGCTGTAAAACATTCGAAAACTCTGAAACTGCAATCTGACATGCCGAGCGTAATGTCTCTTTTCTCCGCTTGTCACCAGCGCGGTGTCTTCGGGTTTTTCCGTGTTTTCCGGTATGAGCCGAACCTTCATTTTATTAAGGCGGTCTTATGTTGCCCCCTTGCGGTTGCAGTTTTAATTAAAGTCCCGATGCTTCGGGAGTCCCGATGTGCGGGAAAGAAAGGAGCATTCTCAACCCGTACCATCTGTAACGCCAACTTTTGTCTCCCTAACTTGTCCTAGGGATTTGGAGCTAAAGACACCGTTCCACCTCTCACGCGTACGTCCTGATGCGACGATGGTGGCTTGTATACAGCTTTTTGATACGCCTTGTCGTTCTCCCGTTATTCCAGTTTTTCCGGTCGATTTTTTCCCATAGGAATGAATGGAAAAGCGACTTTTGAGCGCTGATGCCCACACATTTTTCCACCTGTAGCCCAAACCGTAAGACATAAAGTCATGAAATTTGGTACACTGATAGAGGAGACTACCCTGATTGACACCACCAGGTTTCATGCTCGCCACTCTCACGCCCTAGCGCCACCAACTGGTCAAAGTTGGAAAACACGTTAATGCCTGTAACGTTTGATCTGTATGGCCGATTTTGATAAAACTTATACCATTGGAATCATCTGACTCAGCTGATTCCAACGCACCATGTGATGTAATTTTCCGCCATGATGGATTTTCCACCATTTTGAATTTTGTCCAAAGTCAAAGTAAAGCGACTCTGGCCGCATAGTTCCTCCGATCGTCATGAAACTTGGCACGCGTGATCTACAGACCAAGGCGAATCAACCGCCTTGATTTCGCCTTCATACGTCCAAGCGTTCGCCTGTGATAACCAATTAAATTCAGCAAGCGAAGCCGCAAAACAGGAAGTGTGCCTATCTTGGAAATACTGTGACGTATGAAAGCCATATTTGGTGGGATGACTTGAGACCCCATCCAAAGCACCCTCAATAAATTTGGTGTTATTCGGTCTGTCGATGGCTCTATAATTAGCAAAAACGTGTGTGTTGACGAATGTATACTATTAAGCAGAATAGCTCATCTTAAATTGCTTAAGTAATGCCAAAAGGACATTCCAGAGTGATTTAAGATACAATGTTGATAATTTTTTTTAAAAAATCACAGTATGCCAATTCTTGCAAAAGTAACTGGGACAGGATCCATCATCTCGTTAGTTTGATGACAGTCTAGTTGTATCGCATCATTGTGCTGATGTCCTTCTCGGACCTGCCTGAGATTTTCCATAACGGCTCGATTTGAGTTGTCGGCAGCGATGTCTCTCCCCGAGACTGTGTATATCTTAACGACGCCATGGCCTCGAGAGGCAAGTACGGACTTACTCGTTGTTATTTTACACTAATGTCCAGGTGGTATATAAGGTTGCAATCACACGAGTTTTCACTGTGACGGTGTTTCGTTTTTGACAATTTGTAATAGTTTCTCTTCGTAATGAATTGCTATTTAGGAGATTGTAATGATTACAAGATATCGTTTGATATATTTGTGATGTTTTGAGAGTAATTCGATTTTATTTCTTGTTATTTACCATAATTGACCGGAGCATTCTGGGTAAATCACTTCCTGTAATAAAGACCGCTCCTGCACGTATGCACCAGTCATTATGTTCGTGCACTTTCTGAGCGAGAGAGACATTGTGCTATCTTTGGCGTGCGTGTGATGATAATTGACCATAAAGTGAGTTTGACACCTCATTCCTACATGTTTATTGTTTAGTCAATAATATTGTCACGGTCTGAGCCGACCAAGATTTCGTTTATGTTATTGCACTCAGCATTTACCAGTCATTTGTTATGTTAGAGCGCCATCTACTGGCCTTATCAGAATCTACTTTGGAGTGAAAGTAGGCTAGTAAATACTTCCTGCTTAGCGTTAAAACGAGAGAAGTCACTGAGATGATTCACACTGGTTGCTGTCTCCGGACAATTTATGTTTTTCACCTGCTATAGTTATTTCTTACCCATACGAAGGCAATGCCTGTAAGTATACATTGTTCTAGTGAAATATGTGTTTAGACATAAGTACAGAAAATGAGAAATGTGAGAAAGATTTCTTTGTTTTTTGATATGGCGGTAATTCGCTATATGCGTGGCTAGACAAGACAAATGAAAATATATTTTTGTATTGACAGTTTTACAGCATAAATGAAGGAAAGGAGAAAAAAGTGAAGATTTCCTGCATTCTTTGTTCGTCCTTGCCTAGTGATTGTAAACTTGCTGGATAGCTGAGCTAGCTCAGAATTAGTGAGGCCAGTAGCCTACAATATTTACTGTTCAGCATGTTGTAACGTGCCTGAAACATGTTGTAACGTCTTTAGAAGATGTAATGGAGATTAGGCCTATTGTTTACTTTCGCTTTGCATTTTTATATGTAGGCTAGGCTACTGCTTTTGTATTCGTTGTGTATCCTTTGAATGTGCACAAGTTTACATCTGTATTAGCATGTAGAATTCATTATAGTTTGAGTGATTATGTAGAAAAGGCCGGGACATTTGTGTGTTCACTGTGATTTAGCATTTGTTGCGATATTTCATGTGGTAAACTCGCGTGCCTTCCTGTTAAGTTTCTTATTTTTGTTAGTACCTGCAGAGACGTGCAAGTTAGTTGTGCACTTAAACAGAGATAATTAATTTACCTTTTGACAATTCCTGCAGTTATCCTGAGTAATCCAGTCTTTGACATTCAGAGTTGCGAGTCATTGATGAAAAGTAAGTTTGTATTTAATTCACACTGGTATGCAAGAGGTTTGCTAATATAGTTAAACTTGCTCTTGGCATCATTTCCATGAAGTAATATAGTGTAAGTGTTCTTTGAAATTATAATACTTCATGTGTTTCGCTTAGGAATCTACCGTTTAGCGTTATACTGTTGTAAGGATGTTGCATTTCCAAATAGAGGAAGTTTTTAACGCTATTACACCGTACCATTTTACGCCGCTAGATGGCGTAATTGACCACATAATAACTCTAGTCACGAACAAAAAGTTTATATTAAAGTATATAAATAGCCATACCCATATTTCTCTGTATGGAAATCCTGAATGTCTCTGCTGGAACAATACAAAGTTAAACCCCATCTCTTCTCCGTCCTATATTCTAACCGATATACCATCCAGTATATTGCCACTACCTACCCGAATCAGTGCAAACCTATAACCTCCCCAATAATAATAGTAATTATAATTAGGTAAAAATAATAGTTTCCGCTTTAGGGAGAAATCCCAGAATTCCACTACAGCTAAGGAAAGTGGGAGCTACGTTTTTCGACTCAAGCTTATGTGTGGAGACTTAAACTGGAAAGTTTGGCCCACTTATAGCAGTTAACAATTCTAGGTCCAATTAATTACATCCAACACAAAGTGTTATAGAAATTATCACTGTGTGTTTCATTTAACTATTGTTCATGGTAAACATTTAATTAATTTAGGCTATGGGTGGTATAGGTGAATTATTACCACACAGTTACTATTTAGAACTACGTAATCCTTAATTGAGATTTCATTGAAAGTGATAGGTTGAACTTTTAAAAAGGGGTTTAAAAACTATTTTTGTACTTTCATTTTATTATGTCATACTGAACTGAATTCTAAGAGTTAAAAACAAAGGATACAATAAATGTTTTGTGATTGTTGCATTATGCATAGTATTTCATTTAGGATAAGCTATATCAAAGCAGGTAGAAGTAACTGTAGTCACTTGACATTTCTGAGGATTTACATATTTCCACCAGGGCAGTGGTAAAGACATTCTTCAGTGGAGGCACCACAGTTAATCACGCTATCAACATCTTCTTACCTTTTCTTCTGTTATTACTATTCTTTAACTTTATGGTAGACAGCGAGTCCAGCAAATTGAGAACCTAGGATCCTGTTTATGTTTATGAATGTGACTCCAGTATATATTGAGACATACGGGTGGAAAAATAGGTTACATTTATATAATGCAAATGATTAAGTTAACAATATCATTGAATATGTTGTACAAACAAGAAGAGCGAAATGGTAAACTTTTAAGAAATCATCATCCACATCATAGTTTGACGCTGTGTGGGGTTATGGACTTGACGGTTTTGCATGGAATTGCCCATACAGTATACATTTATATATATATATATATATATATATAAATATATTAAGATTTGACACATTGCAGTTTTTTAATGCAGGGATTATTTATAAATCAAAGAATTGTGGGTAGATGTAGGTGAACTGTGCAACATGCAGTTTGTGGACAAGAGGCAGACGTAACACACAGATATTTGGGTTTGAGGGGGTGTTGTGTGTGTGTGTTTGTGTGAAAGTCTTTGCTGTTGCCGTTGTGGGTCAACTCAGCAACATGCAGTTTGTGGACAAGAGGCAGATGTAACGGACTGATGCTTCTGTTTGAAAGAGGTGTATGTATGTGTGTGTGTCTGTGTGTGTGTGCCTTGTTGCCGGTGTACAGTATTTCTGAATATGAATGCTGTCTGGACAGGAAATGGCATAGCTTTTATCACATGCAACCAATCCAAAATCGATTTCATATTCAGAAACGTTAACCAGTAACAGCCTGGTTGCTTTGACATATCAACACCAAATTTCATCCTATTACACCATTTGAACAGGTGATTCGTCATGTTTATTCTACCATCAATTTGAGGCTATAACACATTGCAACTTACTCAACAGTGAGTAAACAGCAGATGTTCCCGCAATACTCCTAACATTACTCGTATTTGTTCCAGAAACATGCCTAGTTCCTTAGGCTCCTTCCTTCTTTCAGTGGTTACGTGTTTCATGCTGGCTACTCGTGAACAACTCATACATAATTCAACACAAGGTCTACAGACCTTAGAGGTGTACATTTCATTTCCATACATCAAAGCGTTCGCCCATGGCAGCCAATGAAATTCGATGGCGAAGCCTCCAAACAGGAAGTGAGGTCAAATCTCGGAAACGCTTTGAGGTGTCAAGACCATATTTGGTGGGATGATTTTGGACACCATCCAAAGTAACCTCAGTAAATTTGGTGCAATTTGGCCACTAGGGGGCGTCGCAATTAGCAAAAATGCATTTTGTCTCATACGGTATCTCTTTATGTCTTTGGGATGACATCCACATTTTTACATTGGAGGTGCTCTGGGACATACCACTGATGAACCTAGGCAACCCTTCACGTCAGTGTAAGAATTCGGCAATCGAGGGCAACGCCGCCAAACTCGAAGCAGCTTCGCGTCTTGGCCAAACTTTGGCGCTTTGACCTGAGGACGAGCGGTCGCGTCTCCTGCCGGGCGCTGTCGCGGCGCGTCTGAGCAAGCACACTTCGCACTTCCCACCGGGAAATGCATTCTAGTTTATTTATGATACATTATTCATTCACAAAGAAAATTGGTGTCCTTAAAGGTTGGATTTTTCCTAATTTTATTACTTAAGCCATCAAAATCAATTTCCAAAAGATGATTTCATATTCCTCTTTTTAGTCAACTTTAGCATGGGTGCCAACAATTTCAACCATGACTGTAAATAAAGTTGCCTTGCCTTGCCTTACCTGTGGTCTTTTCATAGTGCTGACTTCCTGATTGAAGTGGTAATTAGAACATGTATTGGTCAATTAGCTCATGTGTGTAATTTTGAATGGCATTGTTTTGAAACTGCTAACATGTTACTTTATGTCAGATTTTTGTGTCTAATGGCAAAGACAGTGTTCAGTGCATTCAAAAATTGCCATTTTGAATTGCAAAATGTGTTTAGACTTGGAGACTTGAGAGGATGTTTCGCTCTCTGTGTGTCAGTTTAAATAATTGTGCTTTGAGAGTCATTTTAGTGTGTTAGCGATTGGAAAAAAATGTAAATAATGGATATGAATTTCTTTGAAATTCATTTAATCCTAATTCTATCTCCTTCAATTCAAATTGTAATCCTACACCCTGTCGTTGACATCAATTCAAATTCAATTCAAATTCAAGAATTGAATTGGAATTTATAGGAGCCATTCTTAATTCAATTTGGAAGCCTGGAAATTTCTCTTAGTTAACAAACTGGTGATTGCACGAAATTTCTCTTAGTTAACAAACTGGTGATTGTACGTGTTCACTGAACAAAGATTATGAAAATAAAGCACAACCATTCCATCTAAAACTTCATTTTAACAGATATTAGTGGTGAAACTGTTCAGAATTCTTCCCTTTTCTGCTAAACAACGAATGTCCGCCAAGGGGGGAAAAGTGTGAGATTTTGCCAAATTTGTTTTTTACTCATTTTGAGTAGGACTAAACTGTTCGCCAAAGGCCATGATCTTTGGCCCCAGCTCAATAACAACAAAAGTAGGCTCTGATTCAGCCTAGTGATTTAGCCTTGAATCTGCTGATTCAAGAAACTGATGGTGAAAATTCTCAAGAAACGGATGCTTAAAATCCTCATTGTGTGTGTGAGCAACCTACACATTACATGGCTTTGCTTTATCAAGCCTACTAACTGCTTTATTTTCCTTCCTACCATGAGGCTGTGGACATGGAGATGAGCAGTAACGTCACAACTACATCAGATGCTCCAGGAACATCAGACCACACTGACACAGGAGTAGGCCACATGGTAAGTACAGAATGAGGAGGAAGTAAGAGGGAAATTTAAAAATCACTGGGAACTCCAGCCATAGAGATAGCAACCTAGATACAGCATTGTACATTAAGTTCTGTTGGTGGAATACATAAATGCCATATTGGAAAGGGCAACACTTCAACATGTTTTGTATGTAAAGGTAGATCAATTGATTACTCCACACTATTTATGTAAAGACAAATATATGCATGACTGCCACTCAGTCCTGCACATTCTCTCCGCGAAAATAAATCACGCTTGTCTATTTGTCTCCATCTCCTGATCTATATCTCCTCGCAACTTTTTTGTATGTAAATGAGTGTGTGTGTGTGTGTGTGTGTGTGTGTGTGTGTGTGTGCACATGCTTTTGTGTGTGTGTGTGTACATGTTCATGTGTACTTTGTGTATAGGTTGTGTGTACTTCGTGTGTGTGTGTGCGTGCGTGCGTGCGTGCGTGCCTGCGTGCGTGTGTGTGCTACAGAAGAGAGGAGACCTTAGCTAGGAATAGCTGCATCAGTCAATACTAGTACAAGAGGATAAGAGTGCCTACACTAGACTCAATGATATGAGTGCCTACATGTTTCACTGACTTATCCCTTATCACATAAATACATAGTATATATTTATCCTGTAGGATTAATTGATTTTTTTTTTTTATTATTTAGTCATATTCATTCATCATTCTTCCAGCATTTAACTTCATTTTACATATATAGTACTGGACACAATACTGGCTACAACATGTTAAAGTTGAATCAGAGGCCAGCCTTGGACCCACCAGTTCGGAGCTCTCAGAGCAAACTGAAATACCAGATGAACAGACGGTGAGGATGAAGAATTGAGTGAAGCCTACCTTACATTTACAGACTTTGCAAAGATTTGGAAAAGATTTTTGAAAGACTACAGTCTCAGACCCTCTCACATCTAAAGCCTACCTTACACTGACAGACTTTGACAAGATTTGGGAAAGATTCTTGAAAGATTGTAGTCTTTTAACTAATGCCCCTCATTAAAGCTTTACTCAAAAGACTACAGTCTTTCAAGAATCTTTCTTAAATCGTGTCAAAGTCTGTCAGTGTAAGGTAGGCTTAAAGACAATTCATCCAGTTTCTAGTCACAGTCTAGTCACAGGCCAGTCTCAGATTAGGATTTTGCAAAGACTGTGGGTCACTGTTTACAAGACTGCTACAAGATTCCTTCAAATTATTTCCATTGTGCATTACATATCAACACGAACTCATATACGATAAACTACTCATATCAAAGTAATTTTTCCGCGTTTCTGCAGCATTGTTTGATGTGTGACATCACTAACAGATATAGAGTTGTTCTGTCACTAGCCGACTAATATTATAAGAAATGAAATAACAAATAATCATATAGGCTACAGCTGTCGCCTATTTTGCCCCTTCCTCTTTCGTGTTCGAGCGAGGTTACTATTGTTTTTTAATGTTCACGTCACTATTTGCATGAGCCACGACTGAAAAGACTGCTGATAATATTGTCGTAACGGCAAAACTAAAAAAAAGACTGACTCCGACGGACTTAAAACCGCTAAGATTGGCACCTTACACTAAACGATTTAGATGACGGGAGCACGCCGCGATTATAGTACAACTCCCAAGATTTCCGCCCGATTTTGGAAATTTAGTCGCGGACTGTTAAAACAGGCCAAAATCGTGCAATGTAAGCCAGCCTTAAGACAGAAGGGAGGGAGGAAGAAGAGCAGAATATGAGTCTCATTTGGCAATTTGGGCTCTCATATATTCTAAAGTGTATATATTAGACCTGATTATTAACTAAGTGAAATGTGCGTGTTCTATGTGAAGGAGAGTGATCGTGATCCAGCAGGAGAGATCAGTTTCAAATCTCTCAGACATGATGATGCCAGCAGAGGACCTGAACCATCAAATCCTCCATCAACCTATGACACTGGTAAGCAGTCTGGAAACAGACAAAGATAAATACCCCAGTGTGAAGACATCTAGAAAAGGGGTTGATGCATAGATGGCCCCAGCTATGGTTCAACTGGCTGGGGAACCTGCACTGTAGGCCGGCGACCCGGGTTTGATTCTCGCCCCGTGGTCCTGACCGAAAAAATGTATACCCATATATTCACGAAAATGAACCGAATTTGGTGGGCTTGTGCGTTATTGCTATCGATAGTCAGAGACAGAGCTCTGGCCTAGGGTGTGGCTTAGGGACTGTATAGTGCCACCTAGCGCATTGTCTGTTCTGGTTGACACACATTCACGAAAATAAATCAAATTTAGTAAGCTTGTGTGTTATTGCTACCGCCAGTCAAAGACAGAGCTCTGGCCTAGGGTGTGGCTTAGGGACTCTATAGCGCCACCTAGCGCGTTGTCTGTTGTGGTCGACACATACATTCACGAAAATGGCCCAGATTTGGTGGGCATATGTGTTGTATGAATCTGAATAAGTTTCACATATAAACTATATCGTAAATATAAAAAGAATTTGAGTTATGTGAGAATTTCTTATTTTTGCACATCATGTATTTTGAAACACTTCTCCTAGACGGTTTATCGAATGTCATGTCATTTCAGCAGTAAAATGATCTTGAAGGGTTGCCTAAGACAAATTGCAACCAGATTTTTGAATTTCAAAAGTATATTGAAATGGCGAAGGTTTGAACCTAGGTGTCTTATAGAAGAGACAAAAAGTTGGTGTTATAGGCAGAAAACAGTAACTTATTTGGATTAAATTTAACAGAGTATTAGTTAGTGTGTTTGTAGTGACAGTCATATACAAAGTTTTGAATTTGGTGTTGTTTGTGTTTTTTAAAAGCGCATTAATGATTGTGGTGGACATAGTTTTAGCTAAAATATTTTGAAGCGAGTTGATGAATAATGATAATCATATCAACCTATTATATGCTGCAATTTTGATTTTAACCATGTTGACAGAAAGTGAGTTATTTGTTAATTTCACAATTGCCCAATCACACAGCCCCTCCTCTCTCTCCTTCTCTCTCTCTGGGCCAGATGTACTAACACAGCGCTAACAGCGAGTTTTAGTACACGCAGAATGCGACCGCTGTGCTTTGCTATATTGCGTGGAATTTACTAAGCTGTCACTTCATTACGTTAACTGCGGTCATCCCCGCCCGTTCCCGCCCCCTCTACAACGCTAGTTGCGTGTGCAGAGCTCAAAACACAAGCGCAGTTGAATATTGCAATATTTAAAAGAATCAAAGTTTAGCGATCATACATGATACAAAGAGATGTCAATGAGCAGCGACAGACAGAGTGGGCCTAGAAGTTCTACTAATTCACTTAAAAAAAATACTTGTGAACTATTTTGCCTACTGCAGATAGACTTACAGTAGCCTAATGCCTGTCTAACAGATTGGGAAGTGTAGCTATGTCGTGAAAGAGAAAATACGATTTTAGAGAGGCAAACAAAAGTTAAGGTTGCTTTTGACATAGTATAATGAAGAAAACTGATGCTCTGAATATTGATTCAGCTGACTCTAAACGTTTTTCTAATAGACGCATTTAACCGCAATTGGATTACACCTGCTTTCAGAAGGCGGAAGTTTTTTAACGCAAAATAGACGTGCGCTGTTTTCATACATATGCCGGAATACTTAATCAATCTCTATTAGCACCTCTCCTCCCCTGTACTTGCGCGTTACACCCATTTTCAGCTGATCCGCCCAGGAATTATGCATGACATGGAAAAGCGCAAATAGCCATTCTAAGCTCCCACGGCAGGCAGTCTGCGCGTTTCCCTCATTGCGGCTTGTTTGTACATATCCTCCCCATGTTTATACACGCACGTTACGCCTGCAATGGGCGCAAAACGTTAGTACATCTGGCCCTTTGTGTTGCAACTCACAGACACACGCACGCACTCTGTCACCCCCCTTCTCGGGTCTCCACACACACACATTGACACACGCGCGGCTTCTTAGAGAGAGAGAGACGCGCGCGCACACGCACACAAACACACTCTCTTGGGGCAGCCGTGGCCTACTGGCTTGGGGCTTGTAACTGGAGGGTTGCCGGTTCGATCCCCGACCAGTCAACGGCTGAAGTGCTCTTGTGCAAGGCACCTAACCCCTCACTGCTCCCTGAGTGCCGCTGGTTGGGCAGGCAACTCACTGCTCTGGGTTAGTGTGTAATTCACCTCACTGTGTGTTCACTCGCATTTTTCCCCCTCCCCCATTCTTTCCACACAGACACACACACATACACACACACTCTCTCTCCCTTCCTTGATCCACCTGAAAATGAATGGCCAGAGTTGGCATGAGTCGTTCAAGCATGACAGTGTGATGTAAGTAAAAGGTAAAAAAAGATCATGTGTATGATGATGTTTCAGGTTAAGTCATTTTTTGTGATTGAATTGGGGACTGACTAAGCCAGACCCAAGTTCTTATCCTCACAAAAATGCTTGGTTGGAATAGCATGTAATAACCAGAATACAGAAAAGTCAAACAATCATGATTTAGTTACATTTTGTTTACATCAAGACACACACATACATATACACACACACAAATTAAATACAGCAACAGGTTTTCTGAATTCAATGATCTGAAGCAAAGATATTGATGTAAGCCTGACAGATGCATGATTTACAGTACACCATATCAACACACTGGTTATCATCTCAAATATGGACTACAAATATGGATACAGAGACAGAGGCCTAGGGTGTGGCTTAGGGGCTCTATAGCGCCACCTAGCGCGTTGTGTATTGTTTAACTCATATATTCACGAAAATGAACCAAATTTAGTGGGCTTGTGTGTTATTGCTACCGCTAGTCAGAGACAGAGCTTTGGCCTAGAGTGTGGCTTAGGGACTCTAGCGCCACCTAGCACATTGCCTGTTGTGGTTGACACGTACATTCACCAAAATGAACCACATTTGGTGGGCATGTGTGTTATTTCTATAGTTATTCAGAGACAGCGCTCTGGCCTTGGGTGTGTTTTAGGGACTCCATAGCGCCACCTAGCGCACTGTCTGTTGTGGTTGACACATACATTCACGAAAATGAAACAAATTTGGTGGGCTTGTATGTTACTGCTACCGCTAGTCAGAGACAAAGCTCTGGCCTAGGGTGTGGCTAAGGGACTCTATAGCGCCAGCTTGTTGTGGTTGACACACACACACTCGGGAAAATTGACCAAATTTGGTGGGCATGTGTGTTGCTCATGCACATGCCCACCAACACGCACATGTTGCTTTGTTAGATTCCGAAATGTCACAGGTCTCCGCACCGCAGGTGCTCGGGCCCGCCATCGCCGCTTGCGGCTATATTTTAACCATTGAAACTACTCAACTATTGAACTGTTCAACCATTCCAACTGTCAGTTATCATCCACTATGCCTCCAGTCAACTACATGAAACCTCCATGTACCTAGCAACCAACATAGCAACCATTAAAATTAAGTGTTTATGACCGTTTCCATAGTAACCAACATGATTATACTGCAGTAACTGCTTTATTGCTGATAGTGGCTACCATGGACACCCTAGCAACAAATGTTTCTAAATAAAAGTCCTCACTAGCAAGTTAGCTAGTTAGCATGGTTAGCATAGTTAGCATTTTAACATAACTGTTAGAAATCATCAACTAAGTTAGCTAATCAACCTGGTTAGCATTGTTAGCAAAGTTAGCATTGTTAGCATAGTTAGCAGTTTTAGCATAACTGCTAGAAATCATCAACTAAGTTGGCTGATCAACCCGGTTAGCATTGTTAACATACAGGGTTCGTACACCTTTTTCATGGCCAAATTCAAGCACTTTTTAAGGACTTTCAAGACCAGTTTTCCAGTACCGAAATCGAGTGTAAACAATCCAAAGCCCTGTTGTTTGAGGTCACTGTAGGACAAAAAAACAGAAAATTTGATACAACCTAAGCCCAATATATAACCAGCAGCTATCATTAGGTTAACTGAATGGGGCATAGAAAATGGAACCATTTCATTAGTGTTTGCTGCTGCTCTATTTGGTCTATGTCATATCAAATTTCCTTGTTCTTTTTCTTACTGACAGCACTCGATAATGTTGAACAGCATGGATTGATTCACACCATATTTCAGGGGTGTGATTGGCAAAGGACAACATTTTTTGAAAAATAACCCCTTAAATGATGACATCTGATGACTTTTATGAGAACTATTGATAAACTGTGATACATATATTTCAAACATTATAACCACAATATAGTCTATATATAAGTCTATAACTAATTTATAGCAAAGTAGCCTAGGCTTACTCAAGACTCAACCAGATATGGCTGAAATATGTAGGCTATCATGATCATTTTGCCAACAATGATGTAGAACACATAGCCTGCCCCCTTACAGTCCTCTAGTCCTGATAGTGAACCATAGGCCTATAGATATTGATGCTGTTTGAAGAGGTTGCTGCGAAGAAAATCAAATTGCACCACTCCCTCTCCTTCCAAAGTATCATGTCCGCTACACCCCTCCTCCTAAAATAAATGGCAGGCCCTACTGTTATATGCTTCATCACTAGTTGTTCAAGTGCACACACTAAATGGAGAGCTATGATTAAAATTCAGACTGTGCCTTTAAATAGGCGACTTTTTTCATCTATCAGCACAATGCGACAGTAAGCCATTTCCACTATAAAATCAGCTCAATATTATGTGCAAGACTGATGTTTACCAAGCATGCCAGCGTGTTAATATCTCATCACTATCATACGTTTTCTCATAGTGAGATGGCTATCCCGAAATATGTTTTGAATGACATGGGGCGCACGGGGGTGAACGGCTAGACAAACGCGAAATGACAAGGTGTTAACTAAACAATTTAGTAGACCTAAGGTCGACAGGCTTTGTGGTTAACACGATGAAAGCCAGTAGGCTAGTCGGTCACAGCTAACTTCAAGCACAATAGCTAAGACTTACACGCGCATAAATTAAAAGTCAATTATCAGCATCACGAGATTGCTGCTGTCATTATTATCGAAAAATCCAGACACGTCAAACTGGACGAGAACGCGTGGCAAAGCCAAAACAACTTCATAAATGATGTCTCTTTAAATAAATAATTTTACCTTTACCGTTTCATGGCTTCTGCTAAGAAACAAATAGTTCACCACACACATCGAACTTGCATCAAACATTCATCAACACACGTCTGCTTTCACTTTCAATGAAGAAGACTATAGCGAACGGACATGTTTGCGGAGTGATGAATGAGAAGCACCAAACCCGTCGTCATTGTCAGCGCAGCGCATAGACAGCAAATTAATTTTATTTCCCTTCATTTAATAATTGGTCTATTTAAGTCAGACTGCCGAGAAATATGTAGGCCTAGCACTTTCAAGCATTCACAAGCACTTTACCCAAAATCCAAGTATTTTTCAAACCTTGAAAACACCACATTAAAATCCAAGCATTTTCATGGATTTCAAGCACCCGTACGAACCCTGAACATAGTTAGCATTTTTACCATAACTGTTAAAAATCATTAGGTAAGTAAACCAATCAACCTGGGTATCATTGTTAGCATAGTTAACATTTTAACATACCTGTTGGAAATCATTAGTTAAGTTAGATCAGGAATGTTTAAGCTTTAAACTGGCTACCTTAACACTATCAACTCTCTTCAAACTATGCAACCACCATGTTTACTCTAGCTACACCTTATTAACCATATCTACATTATCTATCTATATTTTTTTTGCATTTTCATGCACTGGTAATTCCTTGGAATTGCATTTCTAGTTCTTCTTCTAACGCACGCAATTCAGCTTGAACCGTTTGACGTAGAAACTTCATTCAAACGTTATTGCGTAGGTCTTGCTTATGCCATGTGTGCTTTGTATTTTTCAACTTTGTAACTTTTATACTTTTTGAACTATTAAATAAAAACTATTAACAATTTCCCCATAGACTTAACATTGCTCATTATGACATCACGGCAACAATTAGAATGTTACGCCAGGTGGCCAGTCCAGGTGCAGCAGCTCTCTCTCTCTCTCAGCCTTTAAACATACACTGGCTCTCTTGAGACTACATTTTCTGTTCCCCTGTATCAACTGTATCAACATAAGTCTTCCTAATTCCATCCAACTTTCTATCCATTCATCTTCTTCAAACCATTCACTCATCCACCCATTCTAAACAATCTGCCTATCAACATCAATTAGACGATCTACATTCAACTTTTAAACAATCTACTCTGTCTCAGGCTCAGGTATCTCTACACTCTGGCTCTCTTAAGACTAGCCAGTTAAATTGATTACACCTGTATCTGTATCCACTACTCTCAGTAGAGAGCTGTGTCTCTCCATTCTACAAGAATATAAGGCACATTCCATCCAACTTCCATCTTCTATCCATTCATCTTCTTCAGACCATTCACTCATCCACCCATTAAACTGTCTATCAACATCCATTAAACTCTCCGTCTATCAACATTAATTAGACTATCTACATTCAACTTTTAAATTATTTACTCTGTCTCAGGCTTTAAGGATACACTCTGGCTCTCTTAAAGGAGAATTCCGGTGTGAAATTGAGCTTAACTGTACCGAAACATGTTAAGGTGTACTCACACGTGTTTTAGACGCACTTTCACTCACCCCCAGCATTCCGAACTCCTCCGTTTTCAGCCTAGCTTACAGTAGGCTTGAATCTATTAGATTGGGCATTACGTAGCCTATGCAGCTAAATCGCTATTTTTAAACCATTAAAAAGGTTCCAAGTAACTCCACACTGCATTGGTAGACTTCTGAGGGTCCCGACATTTAAAACGAGATACTGAGAACTTTGGAAATGCACAGGAAGTTTATAAAAAAAAAGACTGTTTACAAGCAGTGCCTTGATAGAATCTCTCCGCTGGGCGCCATCTTGGAATCAAGTCGCGATAAGCCGACTGACGAGCACGAACGAACAGGAAGGACAGGGGGAACATATTGCTAAAGTAATTCCATAGGAAATATATAGTTATACTGTCTACATGAGCATGATGAGTAACAAAGCTCAAAATGTTTGCAATATGTCCCCCTGTCTTTCCTGTTCGTTTGTGCTCGTCAGTCGACTTATCGCGACTTCACCACAAGATGGCGCCCAGCGGAGAGATTCTATGAAGGTACTGCTTGAATAAACAGTCTTTTTAAATAAACTTCCTGTGCACTTCCAAAGTTCTAAGTATCTCGTTTTAAATGTCAGGACCCTCAGAAGTCAACCAATGCAGTGTGGAGTTACTTGGAACCTTTTTAATGGTTTAAAAATAGGGATTTAGCTGCATAGGCTACGTAATGCCCAATCTAATAGATTAGGGGTGTCACGATACCAAAAAATCAGTAGTCGGTGCCAATACCAGTAAAATTACATGATTCTCGATGCCAAATTCGATACTATCGTTAAAAAAAAGGATTTTCTAAAATCCCATGTAGGCTACTTAATGAATTTCTTTATTGAAATATTTGCAGAATACTGAAATATAATTTCTATAACATACAGAGCATAACAGTATCCAATTGCGAGCATATCACATAGGCTTACACATAATTAATTAAATCACTTTTCTAATGGATTGTATAAAAACCAACAACTTATCTCCTTTTTATCGCTCTGCTTTCATATAATGTGAATGATTTTTTTTTACAAGATGTAAAGTCTTTATTTGAAACACACATACATTCTGTAACTATTTATACATTCTATATGACATTTCTGATCTTCATTAGCAGCAAACTTTATGCAGATTATAGCCTACTATTCATATTACAACTCCACCTCTTAAATTCAGCTGTCTGGTTGACGCCTCAACATTTTGTAAACAAAGTAGCAGGCTAAGCTTATCATACTCTGGTTGGACTGTTCAGTTTCCCCACATGTGTTTAAGTTTCAAGGTAAGCTACTTTTTCTCCTTGGGACAGAACCTTTTAAGTCTTGGAGTTGAAAAACATTGGTATTGAGATGGTCAGTCAACTTGAATGCAAGAGTTTTAATGTCTGCAGCAGACTAGCTAATGATGCTAACCGGATTTTAAACAGCAATTTAGCTAGTCGTCTTCTGTGCGTCATTGCGTTCACGATTGTGAATGTTTTATTTGGATTAAATGTGCATGTCGTGGGCGGGTGTCCATTGAGCACGTACGAGAGCGGGCCAAGGAGAACAAGTTTACTTTTACTGTTTGGTAAAGTTGCACGTATAATCTACAAAAGTTGCGGAAGAACTATATGCTTCCACCCGGGCAGCGTGAGGTGCATCAGTACGACCACGCTTCCAGGAATGATCTGGTTGGTTTTCATGGAGACAGACGCTGTGTGCACGTAGGGAGAGGCTGTGTGTGTGTGTGCATATGTGTGTGCATGAGAGACAGACGCGTGAGTGACAGAGGGAGAGCAGGGAAAGGAAATTCAGCTTAACAAATGTTGCGTGTTTTTCAATACCGTTAAAAAATAGATAAGTAAATAAAAAAAAGTAACGAAACGCAATATGTGGCGGCCTGTGCTGAATCTGTGGCGCATCACCACAAATTAGTCAATGTGTGGGAAACACTGTATTGCCCCCATCAGTTTCGGAAGAGTCGCAGCACCGATGCTTATGCTGGCGTCGGTGCTTACGGTGCTTCAAAAAAATAGGCATCGTCGGTGTTTTTTCATTTTAGAATCGAGAGGTATCGCAAGTATCGGTTCTCGTGACATCCCTATAATAGATTCAAGCCTACTGTAAGCTAGGCTGAAAACGGAGGAGTTCGGAATGCTGGGGGTGAGTGAAAGTGCGTCTAAAACACGTGTGAGTACACCTTAACATGTTTCGGTACAGTTAAGCTCAATTTCACACCGGAATTCTCCTTTAAGACTAGCCAGTTAAATTGATTACACCTGTATCAACTGTCAGTTTCTCTGGCTTTAAGCATACAATCTCTCTGAAGACTACATATCTTGTTAACTGTTTCCTCTGTCCACAACTGTTTCAAAATAAAGTCCTCACTGCAATAATACACTATTAAATCATTTAACCATTGAAACTACTCAACTATTGAACTGTTCAACCATTCCAACTGTCAGTTATCATCCACTATGCCTCCAGTCAACTACATGAAACCTCCATGTACCTAGCAACCAACATAGCAACCATTAAAATTAAGTGTTTATGACCGTTTCCATAGCAACCAACATGATTATACTGCAGTAACTTCTTGTTTCCTGATAGTGGCCACCATGGATACCCTAGCAACAAATGTTTCAAAATAAAAGTCCTCACTAGCAAGTTAGCTAGTTAGCATGGTTAGCATTGTTAGCATAGTTAGCATTTTTTAGCATAACTGCAAAAAATCATCAACTAAGTTATCTAATCAACCTGGTTAGCATTGTTAGCACATTTAGCATAGTTAGCATTTTTAGCATTACTGCTATAAATCATCGGTTAAGTTAGCTAATCAACCTGGTTAGCATTGTTAGTAAAGTTAGCATTGCTAGCATAATTAGCATTTTTAGCGTAACTGCTAGAAATCATTAGCTAAGTTAGCTAATCAACATTTTAACATGAATAGAAATCATTAGTTAAGTTAGAACTGGAATGTTTCATCTTTAAACTGTCTACCTTCACACTATCAACTCTCTGTAAACAATGCAACCACCATGTTTACCCTAGCTACACCTTAGTAACCATATCTACATTGTATATCTATTTTTGCATTTTCATGCACTGGTAATTCCTTGGAATTGCATTTCTAGTTCTTCTTCTAACGCACGCAATTCAGCTTCAACCGCTAAACGTAGAAACTCCATTCAAACTATGCCGCGTAGGTCTTACTTACGCGATGTGTGCTTTGTATTTTTCAACTTTGTAACTTTTATACTTTTTAAACTATTAGTTAAAAACTATTACAATTTCCCCCATAGACTTAACATTGCTCATTATGACATCACGGCAGCAATTAGAATCTTACGCCAGGTGGCCGGCCACCTGGGCACCAACTGTCAGTTTCTCTGGCTTTAAGCATACAGTCTCTTAGAAGACTACATATCCTGTTAACTGTTTCCTCTGTCCACAACTGTTTCAAAATAAAAGTCCTCACTGCAATAATACACTATTAAATCATTTAACCATTGAAACTACTCAACTATTGAACTGTTCAACCATTCCAACTGTCAGTTATCATCCACTATGCCTCCAGTCAACTATATGAAACCTCCATGTACCTAGCAACCAACATAGCAACCATTAAAATTAAGTGTTTATGACCGTTTCCATAGCAACCAACATGATTATACTGCAGTAACTTCTTGTTTCCTGATAGTGGCCACCATGGATACCCTAGCAACAAATGTTTCAAAATAAAAGTCCTCACTAGCAAGTTAGCTAGCTATTATGGTTAGCATAGTTAGCATTGTTAGCATAGTTAGCATTTTTTAGCATAACTGCAAAAAATCATCAACTAAGTTATCTAATCAACCTGGTTAGCATGGTTAGCACATTTAGCATTGTTAGCATAGTTAGCATTTTTAGCATTACTGTTAGAAATCATCGGTTAAGTTAGCTAATCAACCTGGCTAGCATTGTTAGTAAAGTTAGCATTGCTAGCATAATTAGCATTTTTAGCGTAACTGCTAGAAATCATTAGCTAAGTTAGCTAATCAACATTTTAACATGAATAGAAATCATTAGTTAAGTTAGAACTGGAATGTTTCATCTTTAAACTGTCTACCTTCACACTATCAACTCTCTGTAAACAATGCAACCACCATGTTTACCCTAGCTACACCTTAGTAACCACTTCTACATTATCTATCTATTTTTGCATTTTCATGCACTGGTAATTCCTTGGAATTGCATTTCTAGTTATTATTCTTCTTCTAACGCACGCAATTCAGCTTCAACCGCTTAACTTAGAAACTCCATTCAAATTTTGTCGCGTAGGTCTTACTTACGCGATGTGGGCTTTGTATTTTTCAACTTTGTAACTTTTATACTTTTTAAACTATTAGTTAAAAACTATTACAATTTCCCCCATAGACTTAACATTGCTCATTATGACATCACGGCAGCAATTAGAATCTTACGCCAGGTGGCCGGCCACCTGGGCACCAACTGTCAGTTTCTCTGGCTTTAAGCATACAGTCTCTCAGAAGACTACATATCCTGTTAACTGTTTCCTCTGTCCACAACTGCTTCAAAATAAAAGTCCTCAATGCAATAATACACTATTAAATCATTTAACCATTGAAACTACTCAACTATTGAACTGTTCAACCATTCCAACTGTCAGTTATCATCCACTATGCCTCCAGTCAACTACATGAAACCTCCATGTACCTAGCAACCAACATAGCAACCATTAAAATTAAGTGTTTATGACCGTTTCCATAGCAACCAACATGATTATACTGCAGTAACTTCTTGTTTCATGATAGTGGCCACCATGGATACCCTAGCAACAAATGTTTCAAAATAAAAGTCCTCATTATCAAGTTAGCTAGTTAGCATGGTTAGCATTGTTAGCATAGGTAGCATTTTTAGCATAACTGCAAAAAATCATCAACTAAGTTAGCTAATCAACCTGGTTAGCATTATTAGCAAATTTAGCATTGTTAGCATTTTTAACATTACTGCTAGAAATCATCGGTTAAGTTAGCTAATCAACCTGGTTAGCATTGTTAGTAAAGTTAGCATTGCTAGCATAATAAACATTTTTAGCGTAACTGCTAGAAATCATTAGCTAATTTAGCTAATCAACATTTTAACATGAATAGAAATCATTAGTTAAGTTAGAACTGGAACGTTTCATCTTTAAACTGTCTACCTTCACACTATCAACTCTCTGTAAACTATGCAACCACCATGTTTACCCTAGCTACACCTTAGTAACCATATCTACATTATCTATCTATTTTTGCATTTTCATGCACTGGTAATTCCTTGGAATTGCATTTCTAGTTCAATTTGGGATTGTTTGGCTAGTGGTAAATGCTGACATTCCTAACCCTGCTCACAAGTGCCACCTGGTGGTTGTTTGGGTCATTGCAGCTTCACTTGGGAAAAATAAATAAAATACACGTGATTCACGTGTGATTCTCATGAGAATCTCACGTGAAAGCGGCCAATGTCAACCAACGCCCACTGTACACGCTAAAGTTGTCGGGGAAGCTCTGCAGAGAAATATGCAAGCATAAAACGAGCGAAAACAAAAAACGAAACCGAAACCAGAGATGAGATCGCCAATCCTGCATAATTCCACTTTAATGACAAAGATGAAGAAGTCCTGCAGCAATACACAAAATAGCAACATGAGCTACAACTAATCATTCCTACATAAACATGTCAAATGTAAATCAGTAATAACTTAACCAACATTGATCACAACAAAATAGTGATAAAGGATAGACTTACATGAATTATGTTCACAACATCTGCAACAAGAATGTCTTCAGAGAATGTCATCAGAGAATGTCTAATAAGGGGAGAACGACCACTTGCTGAATACTTCTGCATGGTACTGCAACTAGAGGGCGGTTGCGAGCAAGTGGAGAATGATGGAGGTGAATGGAGTTTCTCCTAAAATCCACTTTTCCCTGGATATATTTTTTTTGTGTAGAAATCGGAATATTGCATGTGAAAGGGGGGTCAAGGAAAATACACATGGCTGAGTATTAGATTTTTTAAGTCCCTTAATTGCTCTAAAAAGCCTTTCAAACGTGTCAATGACGTCATTCATTAGCAGGGTGCTAGTGTGTTATGGGCAACAACGACCAAGCCTGTGAGAAACCAAAGGGCCATGAGTACTTGTTCATTCAACTTTCGACCTAAAACCCATATTGAGCTTGCAGAAACTAAAATCCAATCTTCGATTTTTTAATGACAATCAGGTGAAACAGACCAATTTAGCCGTCTAGCCCCATAGACCCCCATTGTTTGATCACTTGCTCGTGATCGCCCCTAGTGGAACTGCAACAGTAACTGCAGGTACAATGCAGGTACAATGGAGTTAATAGCAAGTGGCTCTCCATAAATGGGCTCTGCTGTCATACAGGCAACAGCAATATGGCTAACTCCTAACTCAGTCGGTAGGTTTAAACTGTCTTAATGACATGCCATCCCCTAGTGGCCAGGGGTAAACTCTGCAATATAAGAAATAAATTACTATGAAAAAGTTGAAAGTCAAGTTTGCTTAAGGTTTGTTCAAGAACTCTTCCAGAGTTTTTACCTCAAACAACACAAATCAACACAAATAAATGAACAGATAACTCAAACGTGCTGTAGCCTATGTCATAAATGAAACAACCACAGACTATCAACACAATCTGACACGAATGACACATGGCTTAGTGCAAACTGAATTTATGACCAAACGATTTGATTCGTGCACGAAGCGCCATCTAGCTATCATTATGTGTAAGTAACAGCATCCCAGTCTGAGGACTCAGCGGTCTTTTGACCGCCTCGCCGCACTTTAAGTAGTTCACACCAGCACGGCGCTTCTAGTAGGACGTCAAAGCGGTCTAATGACCGGGCCGCGGCGCTTCTAGGTATAAGTGGGTCAGAACGGCAGCGCTTCTAGTGTTAAGACATTGAGCTCCAGGTTGTTCATGCTACACCAGCTTTGCAGCCAGGGTTCTGAGGGGGGTTGGGGGGGCGATGGTGGGCATGTGAGAGGGGGCAGGGGGGTATAGCAGTGTTTGTGGAGGGAGGGGGGTGGGGAGCTGTGGAGGGAGGGTGGTCTCTACCTCGAACTTGCAGTAGAACTCATTGAGCTCGTTTGCAAGGGGGAGACTGTCAGGCGTCAGTGGAGGCTTGGGTCTGTGGTAGGTGATTTTCTTCAGGCCTTTCCAGACACAGGAGGAGTTGCCCTAAGACAGCTGTTGCTGTAGCTTCTCTCCATAATGGTGTTTAGCCTCCTTCGCTGCCTTAGTGAATCTGTAAAAGATGATTTTATCTCATATGATGTACAAACATGCAAGGGCATTACTATAGTAAAATCATATTATAATTTGTTATGAGGTGTGCCCCATTGAAACCCATTTATTAGGTCTCCATACTTGCAGTCCACAATATTATTATACTATTCATTTCTGAATATTAGTCTGTTTTGATAGGCAAATATCATGTCATTTACACACACATGTACAACATTTGAATCATTATCTTTTTTCCAGGGTCAGGCAGGCAGAATTTCTTTTCCAAGCACAAGCATGATCTGGAAACTCGCCTTCCCAGTGTCCTCGCCCCCATTGTGGCCTCCCTCCATCACAAGAAGGTTCTTAATGAGCAAGAGCGGGAGATCTTGGGCAGGAAGGACATCCGTATAGAAAATAACCATGATCTGCTGAACATGATAGAGAACAAAGGAGTCAAAGCACAAGAGGTGTTCTATGAAGTACTAAAAGAAGCAGACCCATACCTGGTGGAGGAGCTGGAAGGTAAATGTCATAAGATCTAGACCACACATACAGTATGAATGACCTACACTGTGAGAAGTCAGTTAGTAACCTTAACCTTTAAAAAACATGCAAACCAATTGCCTTGAAATTATAGACTTATCTGGAATGGGCAATTGGTTTGCATGCTTTTAAACAGTAAAATGTTAACTAACTAACAGGTAAGTAAGGGTAACAAACTAATTTCACAGTGGCCGCCTTTACATGATGTTTTTTTTAATTTACCTCCGCCAAGGAGGTATATGTTTTCACTGGCGTTTGTTTGTCTGTTTGTTAGCAAGATAACTCAAAAAGTGATGGATGGATTTCGATTAAATTTTGGGACTGATCCGCAAATCTGTCGGGATTCCAGAGGCGTTTATGTGTTTAGCTTAGTGGTGTAATGGCATGGTATGGCCACATGGTGGCGATCTGAATAGTTTAGGTTCAAATGTATGACAACCTAGGAAGAACAATGCAGACGGAGGTAGCTGCGCTCTCTGAGTGCTTTTCTAGTTCCAAATTAATTTATTCAGAATTAAATAATTCGGAATTAAAATATTGTCCTTCGAGTTTACATGGAAACAATAATTCCGAATTGCCGTTTACATGGAACAAACGTTAATTCTGCTTTATTGTATTCCACTGAACGTCTGGGGGTCGGGAAGGGTTCCGATTGGACAGGCGGCGCATGAACGTAGCCTAATTAAAGAGTCACTTCACCCCATAACTCCACCCACTTCACATTTCTGCACTGCTGCAACCAATCAACCATGGTGATTTCGTGTCAATCTGGGAATCAGTGCTGCAGACATGGCGTATCACAGGTAGGCTAATCAGGGCAGCAGGTGTTGGGGCATTTCAGTCCTAATTTGTAACGACCCGGTTACGTAGTGTCGGATTAGAAGTGCAGGACAACGTCAGCATTCCAATACTGCCCTACAAAGCAGAAAGGCAGTAACTGCATTTTTGGTCGAAAATTTGTTATTATAATTTTCATGACATTAAAGTTGTTATGAAGATTGATAAGTACCAAAAATAAGCTAATGTAAAGTAAAAAAAAAAAAAAAAAAAACTCCAATAACTGCTACATTAACGACAACCATAAGGCTAAGCAACAGCATAACTTTAAAATGTTTTTTTTTTTTCAGTTTGCACTCTGCATAGTTACTGCCTTTTTGCTTTGCAGGGCAGAATAGTATTTTGGACCAACATGCCATGGCATGTCTCAAACTGTAGTATGCACGGAGAGCAATATCTTCAATACAAAATCAGACGAAATTTTACTTTTGTCGAGAAACACGATTTTTGTCAATATTAACCCTGGTAATAGCACAGTTCACCACTTATGAGTATTTTCAATCAATCAACAGCTCAAAAAACATATTTTAGGGTGCAGTGACTCTTTAAGGTCTACTGGAAAACAAACTCTACCTGGCTACTGGCTTCTTTTGTCATCTCGGGCTAACATTACAGCATGGACAATAGCATATAATAGCATATAATTCTGATAATAGGCCTACTATTCAACCAGCAGCTCGAGAATATTATCAAGCTTCACATTTGCTAGCTGAGGAGGAGAAGAGTGTCGGAGAAGGGGGAAGAAGACGGAGCCGAATTTGCAGTGACATAAGCATGCGCGCTACTTCTTCCTCCTCGTACGAGCATGCGCCAAACAAACGGAATAAACTTGAAGCGGAATAAAGGTTTATATGATCAAGGAGTGAGTTAATTCCGCTTTAACATCGGAATAAACCACCAACTTAATTCGGAATTATGTTTACTTCCGAATAATAATTTTCAAGCGGAATAAGCGTTTACATGGTCTCTTTTAAAGCGGAATAAATTTTTATTCCGAATTAACTTGGTTTTATTCGGAATTAAAGCTGTCATGTAAACGCAGAAACTGTAGCACAAATTTTAGAAATTCAAGTATAGTTTAGAGGATTGTTGACTTTTCTACCTCAAAATTAGGCAGCCCTCATTTTACACAAGTATTCTCAATAAAAGACCTAAAGTGTTCTACTTACTATAGCTTTTTAAGTAAAGAAAAGTATTACTTTTTACAGTGCAATTGTGTGCCTAATCTCAGACCTATATTCTTTGCTACTTGACTGATATTTTAGAATGTTAAATGGTATGCTGTCAAACAAAATTAGATAAATAGAAGTAGGGGTGGGTGATATATATTGTTTGCGATATATATAGTTTGCGATATTATCGTGATTGTTGTTTTAACAATGTGCAAATTTACATTATTGAGTATTTAAATTACTTGAGGGGAGGAGGGGCACACTCGAAATTGCGCATTGAAACCCCATAAATTCACTAAAGCAGGAGGAGTGCAACAGAAGTGAGAGAAGCCACTGGCTGCAGCAGAGCAAGTCACATGATGACACGGTGCACATTGTCACACGCACGCCTAATGTTTATGTTGTGCGGCTACTTTTTTCAAGTGGCATAAATGAGTTAAACATACGTTTTTCCTTCACGGTAATGTTGTTATGTGTAGAGAAAACATTAGCCTTTGAGTATTTTAATAGTCAGTTGTAAACAAAGACCTCTTCCTATGAAACCCAAGTTGTGTAAATGAACTGAGGTTCGCTCTAAATATCTACTTTTATCGATTATGCTAACCATTAGCATCTCTATGGGATTTCTCATAGACATTAGCCATAAGCTAATGCATTAGTTTCTATTCTGTAACTTGGAATGCTAGCCTATGTGATTGCTCTTTAACCACATCAGTCGCAATATAGTTATTTAAGGTTTGCCTAAAATGGCACAGTGCCTGCTTTAGAGGCCACTGTTCCCACCTAGTTTGACCTGTAATCAGACCTCTCTGGAAAGCTGAGAGACAGCAGGTTCAGTAGAGACCATCAGAATAACTGTGTGATGTACTGACACAGGGCCACAGAGGCTAGAATATAGTTTTTAACTCCAGGCGGATTGCAAGCATCTCTAAACTGACCATATAGTTAAGGTAAGGTAAGGTAAGGTAATGTTTATTTATATAGCGCATTTCACGTGCACTGAGTGCAACCCAAATCGCTTTACACACAACACTGATACAAATAGTGCCGAACGGAGTGGCGTAGTCACCAGCGTACCCGTGACGACATGAAACAAACAAATTTACAAAATAACATCATGAGACAAGACAAAAGATGACGGACGGAGTAGCGTAAACGCCAGCTTACCCGTGACAACAACACAACAAACAAATTCACAAAATAACAAGACACAGACAAAAGATGCCGGATGGAGTGACGTAATCGCCAGCGTACCCGTGACACCTAAACACACAAGAGAGACAAACAAATAAACAAATGTCAAATAAATAATAAAACAAACAAAAAAAAGTCCACGCCAACTTAGTCCAACCGACCGCATATATCAGGCCAGAAGTCATATATACTAACCTAGACACACAACTGAGCCCCAGCACCAGGTCCTGTTAGGTTGGGTGCAAAAGTAGATAAATATAACATGAAATGTGAGCGCTGTAGACCATTATTTGCCAAGATATGGCCATGCGTTTTTAAAAATCCCCTATTTAAACTCCCCAACCGACAATCAAATGCTTACTGCACATGAACCCCTTTGTGTAGAAGCATAATCTTGGTCTCATATTAAAGGTAACACTCTGAGGTTTCTTGTAGACTTTTTGGATTGTATGTCAGATGTTCTGATATAGAGTAACTACACAAAATATGGACTAATTACACAAAAGTCTCTATTTTTGCATTTACTTTGTTGGATCAATGGTTGTATAAGATAGACTATACATCCGGACAACTAATATTGGATAAAACAACATGAACATTCAATTTCTATGGATTCTTGTGAATATTTCAGTACCCAATATTTGACATCTACCACCACTACCCAACCACCCCTCTACTACATCCATATTACCCACCCCTCTACTACCCTTTACTACCCCCATATTACCATACCACCTTGGCATTACCACATGTAATTAGGTCATAATTAAATATGTTTACCAAATGTTTGTTTCTTTGTAATTTAAAGGAGAATTCCGGTGTGAAATTGAGCTTAACTGTACCGAAACATGTTAAGGTGTACTCACACGTGTTGTAAGACGCACTTTCGCTCACCTGCAGCATTCCGAACTCCTCCGTTTTCAGCCTAGCTTGCAGCAGGCTTGAATCTATTAGATTAGGCATCACGTAGCCTATGCAGCTAAATCGCTATTTTTAAACCATTAAAAAGGTTCCAAGTAACTCCACACTGCATTGGTAGACTTCTGAGGGTCCTGACATTTAAAACGAGATACTGAGAACTTTGGAAATGCACAGGAAGTTTATTTAAAAAGACTGTTTACAAGCAGTGCCTTCATAGAATCTCTCCGCTGGGCGCCATCTTGGAATCAAGTCGCGATAAGCCGACTGACGAGCACGAACGAACAGGAAGGACAGGGGAACATATTGCTAAAGTAATTCCATAGGAAATATATAGTTATACTGTCTACATGAGCATGATGAGTAACAAAGCTCAAAATGTTTGCAATATGCCCCCCTGTCTTTCCTGTTCGTTTCTGCTCGTCAGTCGACTTATCGCGACTTCACCACAAGATGGCGACCAGCGGAGAGATTCTATGAAGGTACTGCTTGAATAAACTTTTTAATAAACTTCCTGTGCACTTCCAAAGTTCTAAGTATCTCGTTTTAAATGTCAGGACCCTCAGAAGTCTACCAATGCAGTGTGGAGTTACTTTGAACCTTTTTAATGGTTTAAAAATAGCGATTTAGCTGCATAGGCTACGTGATGCCTAATCTAATAGATTCAAGCCTGCTGCAAGCTAGGCTGAAAACGGAGGAGTTCGGAATGCTGCCGGTGAGCGAAAGTGCGTCTTACAACACGTGTGAGTACACCTTAACATATTTCGGTACAGTTAAGCTCAATTTCACACCGGAATTCTCCTTTAAAGCAGTTAAAATCATATTTGAAATCCTGAGAATCCTAGTTACAAAATCTGATTTTTGGTCATTTAACTCCTCTGTTGCGCAACGTCCACATACGTGGACAGTTGCTTTTTAGGGTCTACAAACTCTATTTTACATCAGATTTAATTTCTAAAAACATAAGAGTTGTTCAACACACTCTCCTGTACACCATAATATTTTTTTAACCTGATTTTGCCTTCTTGAGCACTAACTTTTTACAGATATGCCTGGAGCATTCAGCACATGGCCATTACTGTCACTCATGTTGAATTGATGATGTCATCAAGCAGTCAATATTCCAAATATAAGATGATACATATTGTTAATATATTGCCATGGACCTACTAAAACAGCCCTGAAGTGGATTGGTGTATATCAACATGATAAACAAATAGAAAACAGAGTTAAAGTTACTGTCCACGCATGTGGACGTTGTGTATAAGAGGGTTTGCTTAGCCCTATCCATCCATTCTAATGTAGCTGGTTAGACTTCATCATTAGCTACTGTACCACACACACACAAGTGGGGCAGAATTAGAAATGTGTTAAAAAGTCACAGGTTAAAAGTTATTGACTGTTATTGTAATGTTGTTATTCATAAATAATGAGCTGTAAAGTAAGTCACTTTTAAAAAAAAATTAAAAAGGATATCGACTAATTATCGTCATCGTCAAAATCACAAAAAATATCGAGATATTATTTTTTGTCCATATCGCCCACCCCTAAATATAAGGCATATTAGTTTGGCTATCACGATACTAAGTTCAATCTTTTAAGATTGAACGTTAGTATGGGGAGGCTGCGTTTTGTTTCTACTGCACAAGAGGTGTGATCAATGGGCATAGTTCAAATGACTCCGTACGCTTGGATCAGGGATGGAAATTAACTTTTTTGTCCACCTGCCACTGTGACAGGTAGATTTTAAAATCTACCAGCCACTCAACATTTTTACCAGCCAATATATATTCAACCGTTCCATACATTATACTGCCAAGTAGAGATGTAACGGTATGAAAATTTAACCCCACGGTTATAGTGACAAAAACTATCACGGTTTTCGGTATTATCGCAGTATTGTGTTCAATAAGAAAGCACTGATAGGCCTACACAAGCTGAAATAGTTTTTAAAAAGTGTGACTGTGTCTATTACATTACAAAAATATAGGCAAAACCTTATTGCCTTAAGCTGGATACAGATCATTCAGAGCAGTGGCAATCCTAGTCTCTGCTCAACCCTGCTCAGGAAATGGCTTGTCTTGTTTCTATTTCATATTTGAATTCATACACTTTATATATTTTGTTAACAATTTATAGCATATGCATAATTACTCAAAATATTCAGTAATTTGAATACTTCATATTGATTACATTTGTCTGTCTTTAATGATATTACATGGGTGGTGTGTAGGTCTAATTGAGGGCCTGTCACTTTAAGAAGTACGTGAACATAATTAGGTTTCATTCGGTTATGGGAAAATCACGCATAGTTCAAGGATACATGTTTTCATTAAATAACGTGAATGTTCAAAAAAACTAAGAAGGTAAGGAAAATATTTCAGGCGTCATGGAAAAGATAAGTGTCTTGCAATGTTAACTTCTATGATTTAGGTAGGTTACGTGGTAGCCTATGGCATTGTGAGTTGTCCCGTTCACTTTTTCCTTGGTCATGTTTAATTGGCTGGGTGCTTAACTTAGGTACCATGACTCGGAGTTTGGTATATCTGTTATATCCAATGTATTTCCTACCTAAACGTATTAACCGGTAGCCTCGTTGTAAATGTATACAGTCAATGGTTGTAGGCTATCTAGCTGCCACGTTAACTGGAAGAGTAGGCTAGGCTCTGACGCAATGATGAGAGCCAACATTCTAAGGCGCTCCGTTCCAGAATGTTTGTTGTGATCGTCAAGTCCATCGATGTTGAGGATTATTTATACAAGTCGTGTGTTCTTATCTCTGTGGCGACTGCTAATATTCTGATGAAATAAACAACTTGAAGTAGAAGTACAGTTGCTTACCCGCCACAGTGGCGGGTGTGTTGACATATTTCACCCGCCAGCGCGCAAAACTACACGCATTTGGCCGGTGGCGGGTGGCTAATTTCCATCCCTGGCTTGGATAGTCCTTCAACCAATCAGACCAATGATCTGGTGCGTCTTTTGGATGCTAGTTTGTGATTGGAGCCAAAGGCAGAGAACAGAGGAGGTAGATGTGCAGGTTTCCAGCCTGAGCTGCCTGCAATATCCAAATTCGCCTGAAGTTCAGGCAGGGTTCACCCAGCCTAAAGGCATGTGGCATATATAGCATATGAGGTAATCATACAACAGTTAGGTCCGGTCGAACGATTTAGCAATATCTGATATGACGAGATGCGTTCTATCATTGGTGATACTAAGCAATATCACCACTGGTGACTCTTCACAGCTAATACTCACTCCGCCAATGTATCCAGAGACGGTTGATTCTTCGCTTTGATTTAACCAGAGACGGCATTCCATGTTCTTTGATTTAGCAGTTGCAATCGCAACCACACACGTTCTGAGCTAGGCCTACTTTGTATAGTGGAGGAACTGGGATAAAAAAAAACAAACAATTTGCCTACCCCGAACCACAGCTGTGGCGATATAGGCCAACAACACCACTCCCACTCGTGCGATAATGCTTAATTCTCTGTATGTGTCTCAGTGTGTGATAAATAGGCTTTGTCATTTCCTCATATTTGCAGGGCGGAGCTCAGACACAGCTGGACCAGGACTCTGTCTAAGGCTGGTGCTGCTGGGGAGGAGTGCAGCTGGGAAGAGGGCAGCAGGAAACACCATCCTGGGCACACACACATCCACAGAGATCCAGCACAGTGTGTGCAGACAGGGGGAGGTGGCTCGGAGACAGGTGGCTGTGGTAGAAACTCCAGACTGGTTCTTCAGTGGACTCTCTGAGAAGGACATGAGACAGGACGTGGGGCTTTGTATCCGTCAGTCTGCCCCAGGACCTCACGCCTTCCTCCTGGTGATTCCAGTGGAACCGTCTGAAGGGGAGGAGAGAAGGATGCTGGAGAAAATGGATTATATTTTTGGGGAGGACTGTTGGGGACACACACTGATCCTCTTCACCCATGCTGACGGGCTGAGAAAGAGGAGTGTGGAAGAGTTGCTCTGGAGAGGGAGCCAGGAGCTCAAGCAGCTGGTAGAGAAATGTGGGAACAGGTGTCACTTTCTCAACGTTAAGGACAGGCCTGATGACACTAAGATCACACAGCTGCTAGAGAAGATAGAAGAGATGGTAGGAAACAGAAAGAGATTCTACAGCAGTAAGATCTACCAGAATACAGAGAAACAACACATAGAGATAGAGAGATTGATAGAGATGAAATTGGGGGAAATGATGGATAGAAAGCAGAAAGAGATGAAGAGTAAACAAGAGAAGAAACGGGAAAACTATATTAACAAAATGAAGGGAGAAATCAAAGAGACAGAGATGAAGATCAGTGCTCTAGAGGAGAGAATAACAGAGCTGGAGAAGGAGCTAAAGAATGAAAAGAATGAGGAGAAGAGGAGAGAGCTGGAGAGGCAGCTGAAGGAGGAGAAGGAGAAGAGGGAAGTGGCAGAGATGGAGAAAGAGAGACTAAAAGAGAAGTTTGAGAAACAGAAGGAAGAGATAGAGGAGAGACACAGAGAGGAGATGGAGAAGATGAGAGAGGGCCATGAGAGAGATGCCAGGGCTGAAGCAGAGAGATACCTCATGAAGTTCACCCTATATGCATTACAGAGAAACATCAGCACATTCCAAGCAAAGATGGTGGAGAAGAACAGAGAGATTTTACAGTTGAGAGAGGAGAGGGAGCGGGACACAGAGCTGGAGAACATCAATAAAAGAAAGGAGATAGAGAGTCTGGAGTCACTGGAAAATGAACTGCAGGACAAGAATAGACGACAACAAGAGGGAGAGCTGGAGGAGAAAAACAAACAGCAGGACAAAGCAAGAGATCATCTGACTGGTGAGTAACAACAACATAGACTGTGTAGATGCTTTCCACCTAGAGGCCAGGGGCTGGTTTCCTGATAACATTCACTCTTAGTTAGTTATAAAGACTCCAAAGGTAAACCTTACCAAAGTTGTTAACCTTTATTGTCGTGGTTCCCAAACTCCCTTAGGAGTCTTCTTATGTAAAGCTGCTTACATCTGACGTTCAAGGCATTGTCCACCCTGAAGGTGCTGAATTAGTTGATACTAATTGCTCAGAAATAGATTTTTCACTTCACGCAGAGGCATGGCAGTATTATGAAAGACAATGTGCTCTTTGCATTGCTCCGATCGCTTCCATAACATTCATGCTCCTTCAGCATGAACAATAGCATATAATGAGAAAAAGTAGAAATGAAATTATCCACCCAACAAAGTTTTCGCAAGGTCTGTAGGGGGAAGCGATCCGCAATCTGTCGGCATGACCAGCTATAACCCCCAAACACCTTTACCCATCATTCATCACTCCATATCAAGAACTTACTTGAATAGTAGTATTTAATAACTAAAACTACCTCCGACAAACTTAAAACTGCTAAGATTGGCACCTTACACTAAACGATCTAGTTGACGGGAGCGTGCCACGATTCCAGTTCAACTCCCATGATTTATGTCCGACTTTGGAAATTAAGTTGCAGACTGTGAAAACAGCCTTGAGACATCCAAAATACAGAGGTGGAAAAAGTTATAAGATTTAATTTCCTGTAGTGCTCTTACTTTAACAACAAGCAACAATTGCACATGAAGATATTAAGGATGAAACCAAATGTATCTCCAATTCTAGGGAGTTTTTCCTTGCCCCTGTTACTCATGGGCTCTCTTTGAATGTTTAACACTGTAAAGCGCCATGAGACATGTGTAATGTTTTGGCGATCTATAAGTGAAATTAAATTGAAATTGAAATTGAAATGTGATCACACTTTTTGGGAATGTTCACAGGACTACAACTGGTATGTTGGGTAAAATACGTTTGTAGTACCGTTAATTACACTCTTTTTGCACTTCCCCCCCAAAAAATCTCTGGCCTTGTAGTAAATCAATGACAACCCTCTACATTTCCTGAACATTTAATTATTCAGTCATACTTGTTTGTCTTCCATCCTACAAAGTTCGATCTGCCTATAAATAATGCTAACTAATCATTACTTCTAATCATGGAGCAACGATTTCACGCGATGTTCAAGAAAACATGAGAAGGGAGATGATTTTCTGATGATTCAACAATGAAACTGAGTTGCGCAAGTCGCCCAGTTTCTCGTTTGCCAGATAATATTTTCTGTCGCTAAAATGGCCAAAAGTC